>NW_007578533.1:21245-44296 GCF_000690725.1 Stegastes partitus | reverse complement strand
ATGGATGGATGGATGGATGGATGGTGTTTTCTTACGAACTGGTCTGATGACACAGTTATGTTTCGTTCATTCCTTTATATAAAGTAAAGGGTGTTGAAAGGAGACGGAGGTCAGGGGATCACAGCAAGGCAATCTCACTTGCTCAAGAGGTGTGGTATAGACTCAGAGTTGGCAGTCAGAGACTATTGTCAGCTCATTAGTCTTGTTGTTGTAAAGATCTGACCTGTTTGTGAGCTGGTTCCTGGTGCAGATGTTCCATTTGAATGTGAGTCTTGGTTAGCTGTCTTCTCAAATGGTCTCCTCCAGCTGTGGGAACGGTTCCTAGAATTTGGCTGCTGTTCTGTCTCTTGGTGTGCTACATATGCTTGGTCTCATTGTAAGAACACTACATGTCTGCTACAAACCTGCATACACTTCAGACACATCTCTCCCATTTCTAGGTGCAGTAGAAATTATTTAGAGCTTTACTCCAAGCTTGTGCTGTTGCAGTTTAAACAGGTGGTTGTTACTACAGCACGTATTTATGTGTTGCTGAAAGTTGCCCCGACTCTGCCATGCACCAGAAAGAAGAAACACACACACAAGAAAAGATCTGTACATCTGTTCTCCCCCCTCAGTCCTCCCTTCCTGGCTTCTTATCTCATCTTTCTCCTTTGTTACCTTTATTTCTTCTTTCTTCCTTACTTCCATTTCCTTAATCCCTGGCCATAAGAAAAATACATTTTCTTTTTTGTCTCTTTCCATCATAGTGCTACCTTTGATGTTTTGGTGTCTCAGAGCTGAATCTGTAGTCTATACTTCCAGCCCTTCTTGTAAAGACCCTGCAATAAATCAATGTCTGTCTGAGTGCGAGTGTGTGTCTGGGTGTGGATGTGAGCTTTCGCATGTATGTGTGAAAGAGGGAAAGACTTGAGTTAGCCAGAGTGACAGAATAGATTAATAGACCTGCATATGGCTCAAAGCACCACTTTACCCCCTGCTGCTGGTTCAGAGTACTACATCAAACACTGCAGGTGCTGGAAGGGTTGGAGCAGGTTTCAAAAAACAAAACAAAAAGCAGCACTAATATGTGACCTTTTGGTGAGTGAGACAAATACAGTAGTTAATATACATGACAGTTCCCTGTATTGATCAGCTGCTCCAACACCTGGAATCAGACGATAAAGATGATGGAGGAGGTGATAACTTACACCGTTTAGAATAATCACAGATTATGGAATTGGGTATTACAGTAATGACTTGATCACAGCGTTGTTTACATGCGTGATGATGACATTTCTTGATGACAGTCATTACGATTATGCTGCTGGTGGCGTAATGGTGATGATAATGATAATTCCATCTAATGCTTCTTATTCTTCCAGGCTCTGGACAAAGACACTGGTAACTACAGTTCTATGATATACCGGCTCATCATTCCCCCTCCTGCTGGTAAAGATACTAAAGACAGCAAAGACGGCTTTGTCATCGAGCCGTACAGCGGCGTGGTGAAGACGGCCATCATGTACCGCAACATGAGGAGGTCGTATTTTAAGTTTGAGGTGGTTGCTACGGACAACTATGGTCAAGGACACAGCAGCAAGGCGGAGATAGTGGTGTGTATATACTTTTGTTTCAGACACTGATGGCAGGTTTATAATTGTTTCTTAAAGGGAGGTTTATTTCCACTTCTAGCATATTCTACATTCAACATAAAACAAGCTGGATGACATGTTTTAACGCTGCAGCAGGGAGATTTATGCTTTGAGAATATCGTTTAGCAGATAAAAAAAACAAATTCAATTTGTCACAAGCTTGAAGCATATTTTGATGAGAAATGTTATCTATTCCACTGCAAACTTTTTTTTTCTCATTTGCTCTGATAAGGTTTAGTGAAATGATTCAGAGCTGAGCTGTTTGTGGTTCAATTTAAACGCTCCAACAAGTTTTATTTGCTTCTTTTTTCTCTTTCTTTTCTGCAGGTGTCAGTCGTGAATCAGCTGGACATGCAGGTGGTCGTATCGAATGTTCCTCCAACTTTCGTGGAGAAAAACAAAAACAAGCTGCTCAGGTAATAAATGTATTTACTGTACGATGTTCCCGTCATTCAACGTAACAATTGTCATTTTTAAGATGTGGGCTGATGCTCTGATGCTTTTATCCAGAGAGTGAGCAGCCTGGGTTCAGCATCATGGAGCTTCAACATGGCACAAAGCTGTTGATAAACACTTTGTCTGCTACACCACTGAACCTCTGCTTGCATAATATGCATTACCAGACTTTGATGGACAGGCAATTACCCATTAGCCTGTTCTACTTACATTAAAGTACTTTTAAACGTGTAATTTCATAGAACGGCAGAGTAAAAGGCACAAGGAACCCATCTGGCTGTCCATATGTACATGTCACTCTTTTGTACAAGTCACAAATACTTAAGAACAGTCAGTTTTATATAAGCGTGCATTAACAGTCACACGGTATTGAAAGTATGATTAATTTGATATAATTTTAGTTTAAACTGTTCTATCAGTCAGTGGATTTCCTATATTGATTAGGAGCTGTGGCGTCTCCACAGAGAGGACAGAAGTTATAATTGCTACATGGGGAAATCAACAAAAGTTGATTTGGACCACAAACAGTGTTTAAAAATAGTCGTTTTATTATAATGAAGTGTCCCAGTAAGAATAAAGCTGCTAGTGTTGTTGGTAAAGTAGACCCCCCAGTGGGGCTGTGACAGGGTCAGACCACCACTCACAGCTCAACCACATTTACAGAGCAAACACTGGCAGCTGCTACTGTTGTGAAGAGGGACACATTTTATCATGTTCATGTGTTGGCTTTTGTTGAATTTTTTGGTCGTTTTAAAATTTATTCAGGTTTTGCTCAGATGAAAGTATGAGAAAATATTTCCACGATTTTCTGCAAAGTTTGTTTTTGAAATATAACCTGTTACCAGTTGGCTGCTTAGTAATCCTCTCCTACCTTCTCTCTCTCTTCAAACTAGCCCATGCTATTTAAAATATTCCTCGCTATGCTGGAAACATTTGGGGATCAAGCCCTAAGAAAAATGACCTTATCAACACCACAGTGGCAACAAAAATTGCGAGATACTCTGAATTTGCTCCGTAGCGGCTTAGCTTGGTTCAGGAACTGGCTTCAATCATGTAAAATTATCTCTTTCCACACTCTGGGAAAATGTGTTTTCATTCATGAACACAAAATGCATAATTCATGATATGATATGATATTTCTGCCATATGCACACTCACCAGTGGGCCTTTCCGCACCGACTAACAAACACTGGGGCGCAGCTCAGTCAGGTTGCTGCTTTGTTTTGCATCGCACGCATAATTTGATAATGACGTTTTAAAGCACTTACCATCTTTGCTGTCCCCGTCACTCTTACACATGCATGCAGACGAACGCGCACACGCCTCAGTCGGAGCGTTCCTGCTGTGAGCAGGTGTTTCTAGGGGGACAGAAATCAATATTGCGCAGCACGAGTCTGCCAAGCTGGCAGAATTTCTTTTTTTTAATGTCTGCTTGTTGTGTGTAGCGTGACTGGAGTCTCGTGCCTTCGCCTTCCCATGCATGGGAGTATAGAGCTCTATTTTTCTATATATGATGTGTGTGTATCGCATCAATCCCAAACACACTGAATGGTAAATGGGCTGCACTTACATAACACTTTTTTTTTTTTTTTTACCAGAGCAGACAAAGCACTGAGAAAAATGAGTGTGATGCCAAGAATTAAAATCCAATATTTTCAATCCCCAGCATTTTGGAACGCTACGTCCAGGAGCAGATACCAGGAGCAAAGGTTGTCGTGGAAACCATCGGGCCCCATCGCCATGGTGATGGAATGGAGCAGGAAGACTACACCAAGTCGGACCTCATGATTTACGCCATCGACCCTCTGACGAATAGAGCCGTAGCGAGACAAGAGCTCTACAAGTGAGAACTTCACCGTCTAATCCATGACAAGTAAAATGCCAGCTGTCCAAAAGCTCAATATACCGAACTGGGACAGGACCTAATCTACACTACTTACTCAATTAAGTAATTGCTAAATTCACTGGCATTAATGTGGTTTTTCAAGTGCTGCCATTCACTCAAGGTTTTAGATATTTAGTTGAAGGCAATTTTGTACTTTCTGGCTGTCCTCTGTCTGGTTATGTGATTGTAGCTTTGGCAGCCATAAGGTTCACATGAGCCGTCATTTGCACACGTTCCATTAATTGTCTATGTAAGTAGCCGTGCAGTGCATTCTGGTAGCAGCGCATTTCATTTCCAGAGATGGAGCGTCCCCTTTGGCCACTTCTTATTTGCATAAAGTTGAAATCAAGGATTCTTTATACGAATCAGAGGCATCCAGCAACCACTTGCTGTTTTCTCCTGAAAGCCTTTAAACTAGCCGTTGATCTAATATGAAGACCGACTGAGCAACTGCATGGCTTTTTTCCCATCTCATGTGTTCTCTGAGGCATCTTCTGATGAGCTGTTTTTAAAATATAACCGAAATCTTCTAAATGAACTGCAATGTTTGTAATCCAGAAGCAGGCAGCCTATGAGTGAAACTCTGTCCAATCAGATGCAACCAGTGTTTGCAGGAGGGTGTAGCTTGTTGTGGTTTCCTGTTGGAATGCACACACTGATCATCTTATCGTTACACTGCTTTACACCCATCACGCGTCTAGTGCTGGGAAGTGGCGCCATCCCTCGTTTACACAAACACCCTTGTGGACACCATTGGAGACCAGTTTGCTGCCTGTTGTGCATACAACTCAAACACAATCCTAGCTGTGATCACCACTCCTGACTCCACGTTATGGTATTGCCACTTAAATGCCGCCCACATCACACTGTCTTCTCCTCCCAAGGTTCCTTGATGGTAAACTGTTGGACATCAACAAAGAGTTCCAGCCTTTTCTCCCTCCCGGTGGTCGAATCCTGGAAATCAGAACCCCTGAAGTGGTGACCAGCGTAAAGAAAGCTGTGCAGAGTGTAGGCTACACGGAGGGCGCGCTGTTGGCTCTGGCAGTTATTATTATCATCTGCTGCGTCCCCGCCATACTGATTGTCATTATCACCTATAGACAGTGAGTATGATTTATGTGTATTTTTGGTACAAAGCTGACACTTCAATCAAGAGCAACCTGTACTTAGTGATGCTCTACACCGAAACTGAAAGCAAACTGACCCAACTAACAATTATTGTTTGAGTGGTCAAAGCTGTTAAGATGTCGCTTATTACTATACTCAGTACTGTAGACCTTCACAGCTGTCCAAAAATGATTGAAAACATGCAATTCAGCCATGTCGTTGCACTATAATGAGCATGGGCACTACAGTTTATTCTGAGTCAGTCCCAGTTACACTGTCTTCCTGCTGTGTATTGATCCACAGCTGAAAATAGTCCCAGACAAATGCACTATTTATTGACTTTTGACATGTCCAGCCGTTTGCAGAAATACGTGAGTCTTTTTTTAAAAGTGAAACTAAACATATTCTGATGTTCTGCTGCAGTATTGAGAGACCGTGTCGGTTCTTAGCATATGTCAGCTACCCATCAATGAACAACCTCCTCCCTTTTTCAACAACCCATACCCATCGGTCTTCCTTTTGGTACCTGACTGTGTTTTAGCCTCATTTAGTCTTTGGAGGAAAATGTGCATTAGTCAGATTTGAGTTCATATGATTATTGCCCATAGGCAGCTATTAAATCTGTAGCATTTCAACCTAACAGCCCAGCCATAAATCCTATAATTTGAAGCTTTTAATGCTATTTGCAATGTGCTTTTCGTGTGGTTTCTGGGTAAGGTATTCAAGCCACTGGCGTAATTGTGCTTGAAGTGAAACCATCTACTTCAGCATCAATTTGGTGGAACTAAATGCATGAATTTTGGTCCTCAAAAGTAGTGAGTCTCAAAAGGAAGATTTGACTACCAATAGAAATGGTAACAAAGACAACAAGACATCTAGAAAACTTATGAATTTCAATTAGGAGCATGTAGACAGCCAGGCAAAGCTGACTGTCTCTCCCACAGGACATCTTTTAGCACTATTCATCATCACCTGGGCCAGACACTTCCCCAGATGATTCAGCATGGCAGCCTGCCCCACAGTGCCAATTCTAATAGTTTGTTTAGCTAACCACAGTGAAAGGCTATTAATTTCGTCCGTCTCCCAAACACACATAAACAACCTCACACACACATTTCATCTGGATCAGTGCGTTTTCTAAAGAGCTTCTCATCCTGCTGAGAAACAGGCACAAATAACAGACAGTGGAGAGGGGAGCCGAAGAAAGGAAAACATAATAGTAATCATTAGCATGATAATCACTTGTATCTGTTGGTAAATGACTTTAATGAAGACCAATTGTCCGACTTTGCTTGTAAATTACAATAAGTAAACTTGGGTAACAAGAGGGACTGTGTGATTTATGGCTCAAATAATCACTAATCTTTCTCTGTCTCTCATCTGCTGCGTCTGTCGCCACCAGATTCAAAGAGTGAGTACCGCTTTTATATTCCAGAGATAAAATATTAATGTCATGACTGCCTTAAACACCTCTCACTGTGATTAATCTGTTGACTTTGATTGTACAATAAAATGGATGAGATCAGAGGGGGCTGTGAAACGGAGAGGACAGCGGACAATCAAACAAATGAATCCTGAAGAACATGGGGTGTAAACGTCAGAGAGTGCGTCTGTGCGGACGCAACTTTAGGAGAATTCATCCGTTCACTATGTTGCTGCTGAAGCTATGTTTGATCTGTTATGATCAGCGTCTTACAGCGTCTGATCCTGACAAACATTTGCCATATTTTGTTGTGTAATTCACATTACTGAGTCAGTTTGCGAACCTAATGAGTCTCCTCTGATCGTACGTTTTAGCCAGTCACACATTAGCATTTCGGCGGATTGGGACATTAGTAAGAGCAGCATGATTTTAATAAGCTGCACCTCAGCGAGAAACAGATGTTTGCTGTTTCCAGCTTGTGATCCCACTCCTTAACTGCTTTCAGGTATCTTATAATGATGATCAAAGTCAAAACAGTCTTGGGGGAACAAAGAGTAACTCAATGTGCCACTTTCTGTCCACAACGGACGCTGTTCACAAAGATGCAAAGTCATGTAGAAAGGCACGTACAGAACTTTTATATTTTGTTTAAAACACGCAGGACAGCACTGACTAAGTGACTCAGAGTTTATGTCTATGCTAGAAGCTGCATGAGGCTTTATTCTAATCCTCTAATCAAGTGGCAAACATTCCTAAGTTTAATATGTTTATATGCAGCTAAGGCTGATGCAGCATCATTAGTTTTGCAAGTAATTGGAAGCAACACTACTGGCAGTGGCAGAAAACGTAAGCAATCAGCAGCACTGTTACACGTCATGCTGAGGGGAACATGAACGTATGGACAAAATTTCAATCCATCAAATAGTTGTTGAGACATTCAACTAAAAGCCAGAAATGTCAACCTCATTGTGGTGGTAGAGAAAAAGGTCAGGGGCCCCCAAATTCAATAGGCTCCATCCCCAGAGGAATCATGGATGTCTGCAGAGGAATTGATAGTAATCCGTTCATTAGTTTTGATATGTCAGCCTGAACCGAAGTGGCCTCACATGGGTAATAACTGTGCTATACAGTGGCAGAATGTGCAATGTGAAAATACACACAGACAAGTTGAACACAAACTTTAAAGCTTAGCAAGTTAGGAGTGATGAGCCCGTCTGCCCGATAACGACTGTTGGAAGACTTTTTAAGGTTGTAATTTTGCCCAAACTTTAGATAACTAATTCCGCGTTTTCCTCTGTGCTGTGTCCAGGCGTCAGGCAGAGTGTGCCAAAACAGCCCGTATCCAGATGGCACTGCCAACAGGCAAACCTGGGGGAGGCACTGCCAACAACCTGTATGAAGAGCTGGGTGACAACGCCATGTAAGTGAAGTGTGAAAGTGGCATTTACATTGATGAGCCAAAGCAGAGGCATTAGCTCGCATTCCGACGGCGGTTAAACTTCAGACTTTGGCAGCGTGACTGCTTTGAGAGCTTTGTGATGTCCGCACATGGAGTCAGTCCATAACATTACGGTTTAACTACTGAAATGAAATATGCTTCTGCTATACTTGTACCCTTGACTATTCACAGCGCCAAGGTTAAGTCCCACATTTTACCCGGCAGGTGTTCAGGGACCTTCTGAAGAGCCATGTTATCTAATGCAGCACACAACAGGAAGTCCTACACATGCAACATATAGGATAATAAGGAAATAAAAATGTCAAAAACCCCATCGTAAATCCATATCACAAATAGAAGAACAATGCACATGAATCACAAATATCAGAAAAACTTAACAAACCTTCAAACTTAACCTTAAATCAAAACCTTAACAGTGCATAAAGAAATGTGATTGCCACTTAAAGATGCTTGTAGAAGAACCCCAGATGCAACAGTGCAGAAGTGATGATCAATAATTAAAGCTTAATTACACAATTTCACATCCTCATATTTCATTACCTCTGAGGCGTGCACCTTGTGAGTAAACGAAACAGCCTTAAGTGGAAAAGTGGCCTCTGCGGGTGTTCCTCGGGTCACTGATCAATACTTACTCACATTATTTCCAGACGTGTTCAACAAGTCTCGCAAATTGAGATTTACAATCAGGTTAATTGATCAAAGTCTGAAGCCGGTTTCGTGTCAGTCTGACGAATGCTGTCCTCCCACACAGCAGCACACTGTTGTTACCGACTATCTGGTAAAGATTGTTTCTCTAACTAATCATCTAATTGACTGGAATTTAACATGCAATCATCAATCTGGGAGAAGCATCCTGAGCTTTTTCTTGATGACAACTCACAACCACCCCTTTAACTAAAAATAGTCCTCGTTGATTCATCACACTTGACTTGCTTTGTTGAACTTTCCCAGATCGCTCCTAAGCTGGAAGCCTTTGCAAGGATTTATGCGCTCAGTCAAAATAAATGTCCTCAGGCGCTTGTGAATGTGGCCTTTCAATCTTTTTTTTTTTCCTTTTTTTTTGGTAGTCTGGACACATTTCCATTCCTTGGTTTTGCGGTGACCACAGACGCTGACTTTATGTAGAGATGATACAATCTTGGATTAATCAGGAAGAGCCTTGTAACCTCACATCAAACTAACCCCAAACAAAGCTCCGACTTGTGAATGCTTTAACAAATGTAGATAAACCCTGCAGTTTTATCCTCGCAAAGATCAGTGACATTCAGCTCCTTCCTTGTCAGTTTTCATGTTGTAATGCATACCAATGTCCTCGCTATGCGAAAGATGAAAATGAAGGTCACCGGTCGGCCCCTTTGGAGCAGAATTCCCTTCGAGAGCAGCTTCTCAAGTTCACTTCAGATTCTCATCCATCGATGGCTTTCAATATCATGTTAATTCCTGTAATCACAAGTAAAACAAACTGTTTACTCGGGTTATTGAAATGTCCAGGTTTCGGTCGAGTCCTTCAAAAATGTATCATCTGCGAATGACCTTTTACTTCATCAGCCTTCACAGCCGATTGTTTTTGTGAGTATTTGCTCTGCAAGACATTCATTTGCGGCGTCGCTAATCATGAGGCCATGGACCATTGACAGTGAATTGAATGAATACAGATAAGCTTTTTGTTGATTATGGTGAAATTGCTTTTACTTTTTATTATTTTCGTCCTACATTCAACTCCCATCTGGCCTGAAGGGCATTCATTGCCCATCCACTCTGTGCAGCCTCAAAAAAAAAGTTGCTTAATTTTCTGTGCAATTTAGTCATATTCCCTCCTCTTTTCACCGTCGCTGCTTTGTTTCTGTTTGTCTGCCTGCAAATTGTGTTTAATTTATCCTCCTGCCAATTTGCTGGCTTGATACATGTTGATTTGGTTAAACAAGAGTCTAATAGGGACTGCATGTAGAGACACCGTATTAGCTTTTATCGGAAAGTTTCTATGACCACACACACACACGGGCGCGTGCACGCACTCAAGGCAATGCACAGATAGTTAATTCATAATTCCTTACTGGAGCGTTACGAAGAAGTTGAGAGGAATTCTTATCAGAATTACATGCATCACCGGTTTCCTGTCTGTCCTTGATATGCCTCCACACTCCCATTAACATGAGAGCAATTCATATGCAAGATGGTAGGAACTATCTCCAAATGACAACAAGGGATTTCCAACTGTGTTCGTCGGTGTGTGTGCGTGCGTGTGTGTGCGTGTGAGATGACTAAAGCCCAAGCGATCCGCTGAAAAATGTGTGCGGAAATGAACTTGGATATGAGATAATTGAAATAAATGCAGCTCGTAATTTATAAAGACCACCCTGGGCGATAATTAATTCTATTGATAAACTGCAGAGCATGTTTAATTGTGGTGGGACGGTCTTCAATGTGTGTGTGTGTGTGTGTGTGTGTGTGTGTGTGTGTGTGTGTGTGTGTGTGTGTGTTTGCAAAACAGGCAATTTGGGATTTCTTCTGCAAGACTTGTGTGCGTGTCTGCGTTCTATATCGCTGCCATCTTGTCGGGACTAAATAATTCGTAAAAACTATAAAACCCGGCAAAGTGTAAAAGTTTGCACATTTCTAATTACGGTCCATTATTAAAGTGCTCAGCAGACTGATTTTCAAGCCTTTTTTTTTAGTTTAATTACCTTTGGCTGTTCTCGTGACAGTCTCAGGTTTTAATGTCTGTTTTCAATTACCTGTGAAAAATTAAGTGTTCTGTACCTTATTATTAGCAGCTCATTAAATGAAGCATGATTTTTAAATGTTATATTAAAAGTCACACTATTCAGTTATACAGCACATTCTCTCCTGTGCTGGCTAAATAACAGCTCATGAAAAAAAAACAGCAGATATGAAAAATATGTTCCCGTATTTTCAATTACTTTCATTAGTGTATTTGTTCAGACGTCTGCTCTGTTATAATGTTCTCCCGCTGGCATGGGTGCTGTAGGTTTATCATTTTTTTGTTCTCTGACAGAAAACCACTTAGTTAGACTTTCAGTTAAAAAAAAATATGCAGATGAAAAGCAATAAAACTTTTGGATAATTTAGCTTTATATGCTCATAATATTCAAAGTGAAAAGATTTAAAAGAAGCAGAAAATAGTGACAAAAGGTTTAGATTTTTACTCTTTATTTTCTGTTGAAGATAAACAAAGTGATCAAGAGTTGAAAAACGGAACTGTTTTTTTGTGGGTTTTTTTAATTTACTTCATTAACAGATAATAACTAAGTTGTGTTTTATTTATATTTAACTGAAGATCATGTTCACATGGTGTGGAGCACTAGCAGAGCATTATAAACAAAATAATGACCCATGGCATTGCTGAAGCACAACAAATGTTACTTCACCCTCTGGACCCCAAAACTTTTTTTTGTAATGGCCAAAATAACACAATTTATTAGAGCCGCAAACTGAAAACAGAAGGAATCATGGAATCCATTGGTTTGGGTCTTTGGACTACTCATCTGTTACCTGCTTTTCATTGTAAATGAACCAAAGATTTCCTTAAGATTGCTTTCATTTACGTCATGTTTTTGTAAAATACGTAAGAAATCCAACTTCAAACTGTGTCATACTGCACAGAAGTAGTTCTCACAGCTTCTAGCCGTGGTTGTGCTGTTTCCATAGAGGGGCAGGACTTTATATTGCAGTGAAAAATGAACCCGCAGTAAATAAATGTGAGTAAAGCAGTTTATACAAAGGATTCTTCAGAAAGGCCCCTAATTTCCATATAGCTTTCAGGTTTTCTGTTTCCAGCAACAATATGAGTTTAAACATAGACGGACAATTTAATCAATACTTTGGGAAATGCCTTTTTCCCCCAATATTTTATTATTATTTATTACATTCTTACATGCAAACAAAACATGAATATTGTCTCCCAAACTATTAGGCTCCAAATCCTCTGGTTTCCAGCAAACGCTTTATATCTTTCAGTAAACTTAGAAAATCCAGTGTTGTTCTCTGTAAAACTACAAACAGCCCATCTGTGCTTTGGTTGTCATAAAACAGACACTTCTTCAGTTTGAGCTTTTATTGAAATTAAATTCCTCATGATGTTATACTGATGAGCTTGATTTGCCATCTTTGCAGAAACAGCAAGATTACTGGTTATAAACCCAGAAACATTATTTAGAACTTACAAAATAGACTCTATTCTCCATCACCAACTATTTTTTTTAAAGGTGCTTACCCCCTCGGGCAACAGTAGATGGGATAAGGCATCTGTTAGGTGTAAATGTGTACCATAAAAGTGACACAAGGCAATGAAGCAAGACTGCTCTAATGTTCACCCAGAAATCCCAGAGCGCGCTGAGAACGAGGAAGCTGCTTCGTCAAAGAGCGGAAAAATTAGCAAATTTCACCCCAGTGTTGAAATGACTTCTTAACTTTTTCTTTTTTGCTATATTCTGTGGAGCTTTTATTCTGCTGGAGCTCTTTTCTGTCGCAGCTTTGACCATTTTAACATCATTCTGTTATCATTTCATCACTCTGCTGTTCCTGTTCTCTTCCATCCACCTTCATCCTTGACTGACAGACAAAAGTGAGTAGACGGTGGAGAACGGCTTCACGTCAGTAGTGTAGTTTTTGTGTTTGTGGCTTGTACGTTGGTAGATCTGAGAGCAAATCCGCGCTGATGAAGGTTGATTTAGCGTAGAAGTAGCCGGTCGTGTGCCATGGGAGTCTGCAGGGTTTCAGCAGTGACTTCATCTGCTGAAATTCTTTCACTTCATAATCAGTCTTTTGTTGAAAGGAAATCTGCACACTCTCAGAACTCCGTGACACACCAGTTGTCTATCCCTCCCCCGGCAGATGTGGCATTGTTTACAGCACAGCAGCAGCATCTTTGTGGCGTACTTAAAATCTACTTGTATTCTTTTCCTTTGTGTTTCAAATCTATTTTTTAGTGCTCCGTCTCATGTCCCTGTGGTAAAAACAGCAATGAAATAACAACAAAAAAAAAAGTTATCTCTTAAGATCCCTCAACCATTTCTTCTCATTCCATTCCTCATTCATCTCCTAATGCGAAGTCTGTTTTCAGAACATTTATCCAACCTCAGTTCTGGCAGACAGTCTGTTGTTTTATCTGCCGTTTATACCATTCCTTCCATATCCTCTTGTTGTCACTCCCCTTTGTAAAACATTTCATTTCATCGTTCAGTGCATTACCGCTCTTTTCCTTTTAAATTTCATTCAGTCCTCATCTCCATCTTCCATTTCATTTAACTTTGATTTATATAGTTGCGTCCCCTTTATTCATTATTACTCTTTCCCTTCCTATTTTATCTGTGTTCCTTTTCTTAGTTCTCCCTTCATTCCGTTTTCTGTCTCATTTTTCCATCCATGTACCAGCCGAGCAAACCACGGCGGTAGTGGCGGGAGTGGCGGCAGTCTGGACGAAAGCGACCGCCAGCGTCTGATATCAGATTTTGCCACGCGAGCGATTGCCGCCCATCGTCAGTGCATGGCTAACGGAGGGGTGATCAACAACCTCCCCAAGTCTGAGTCCAACATCACGTTTCTCTCCGATGAAAACCCCCTGACTATCAAAAACCCCATCTACCACGAGGACGGGACCCTCAGCAGTCCAGAGACTCTCGGGAGGAGCCAGAGAAGAAGGGACCTTCTCGGGAACTTCTCCCCCTCCAGGAAGGGCATTCGAGAGGCCTGGCTGAGGCTCAGCTCTCCTGGATGCGACGTGGGATTCGGCGGATACAGCGGCAGCGACAGCGGATGGGGATCGGGGGGCGGACACAGCTGGACTCTGCCATCGAGGTTACATCGAAGAGAGATGTACGACGCTCTGAGGCGGCAGGTGGTTATGGATCCTGTTCAGTGGGAGCTGGAGCTCTTAAAGGCGGAATTCAAGGAGAGTAAAGATGCTGGTCTGGATTCAGGTTTTGATCGTGGGCTGGATTCAGATCTGATGGGAAGCCCGAGTCTGGAACCCAAGCTGACGGTGAAGGAACAAGCCAGACAGTTCGAGCAACAGGCGCTCCAGGAAATGAGACAAAGGCAGAACCGAGACTCTCGAGGGTCTTTGTCGCCCGATATTCTGCTTTCTGTTTTTCCAGAGTCTCCTCAGCACCACAAGCACACCCCCACCTACCAAACCCCCACCCACCATGCCCCCACTCCTCACCTTAAAGAGGGTCCCCCGAGCATCATCGTCACCCACAGCGACGGAGGAACTCCTCCACCAAATCACAAGCCCACTCCTCCTGTGCTGCGCCGCTTCGGGGCCAATTTGACAGGAAACCAGAGTGCCAGCGACAGATTCCAGGTCCATTTAGAGGTCATCCCTGATCCTCCCTCCACGCCTCCACCGCCACCTCCTTCTGAACCACCACCACCACCTCCCACCTCTGCTCCTCCTCCACCCTCATCACCTCCTCCTCCGCTTCACCCTCCCTCTTCTCCTCCTCCTCCTCCTCCTCCTTCTGTCCCTCCAGCTTCACCTCACTCCAATCATACTGACAACCAAGGCCCTCCACCTCCTCCTCCACCTCCGCCTCCTCCACCTCTCCCTCCCCCCATGTCGCCGTCGCTCCTGCGACCGTCCACCTTCGTCCTCCCGTCGCTGTCGGAGGCGCCCGCCCTGCGGCCCGTGTCCCTCCGGCCGACACCGCCGCCCCTCCCCGTGGAACCAGAACCTCCCCGGAAAGAGCTGAAAGGAATCTTAAAGAACATCCAGAACATAGCGGACATCGAGAAGTCTGTGGCCAACATGTTCAGCCAGATAGACCAGAAACAGATCCCGCTCAAAAAGGTCATGAAGAGCCGGGCTTCCATTGATTCCCTCGATTCTCTTGATTCACTGGATGCATTGGCAGTTGGAGGAGGAGAGGGAGGAGAGGGAGCTAAAGAAGGAGCAAAAGCAGCAGCAGAAGGAGGCGGAGGAGGTGGAGGAGGAGGAGGAGAAGATCCTCCACCTCCACCTGCACAGGTTCAGCCCAACCCCAACATGAACTCCATCGTGGAAGAGCTTGAGAAACGATTCCCTTCTCAGTCTACAATGCTCTAGCCTTTGCTTTTCCGAGATGGAAAGCCCACAGAAGGGATTTTCTTAACATCGCTGTGTAGTTTTCCGTGAAGCTGTCAAGGGACTGATGCTCAAAATAGCTCAGTGGGATGCTGTGATGATGCGGTGATTTTTTTTACCGTGCTACAGCTGTGCTCTTTCAACATGACTTCCTGTTTTCTATATAAGAAAAGAAGGAAAAGGAACCAGGCCCAATATAAACTCTACGGGCTGGAGAAGAAGAACGTCTCTCCTCTCGTTACTCAGAAAAGGAGAAAACATGATTGAGCTGCAGATGCAGACGATTAAAAAGTGATGATATATTTCCTGGTTAACTTTCAGTTTGACTAATGTCATTAACATTTTATATCGGTGGTGACATACTTGTCTGCAACACATTACAATCAGTCAGCAGCAGTCAACGTTGTTCTCAGTGAGATCTGACAAGACACATGGTTGTCGACAGACACTTGCTGTAATGAGGAGCTGATTAGAAGTTCAGGTTGGCTTTTCCACTCCATCTGAAACCTCTAAACAGGTCGATTACAGATCTATCGGGTGTGAAGAAGAAAATCAAACACAAGAGAAGAGGACATTGTTAAAACTGCCAACTTGGATTGAACTTTGCTGGCCGGGGATTCTTTGTATTTTCTTTGTGTGTGTATATATAGCTTTGCTACAGTTTTCTTGCTGTTGCAGAGCTCCAGCCGGTGACGTGGTCGCTGTCACACTGAGTTATTACTCTGCATTTGATCAGTATTCATGGTTACATAGCCACAAAGATTGCAGATTCTTTATTCTGTACAATTACATCTTGTGTCTGTTCCTATCAGCAGCTTCCTATCTGCAAGCGTATTTCCAACCTTATTAATATGAGTCAGTGCACTCTGTATCTTTTTCAACCCCGTCTCAGAGGAATTCTGTTTACAAATTACTAAATTGTTTTCCAATTACGTTGTGCTAACAAATGCTGCCATGATATTCAAAGACAACATTTTTTTTTTTTTTAACCCAAACAAGCCCTACATTTATTATTCTCCGCTTTAGCTGTTCCAGGCCTCCATGGAGGTGGTTGGGTTGATTTGCAAGCATAAAATACGTAAGTTTCACTCTGAGTCTGGACTGACTTTTTGGTTATATTTAGGCAACAAAAGCACTTTGAAGGAGGTTAGCAAAAGATTGTGATTTGGAGAAAATTTGATAATTATAGGAAACTACGATGCTGAAATGGCATCGTGAATAAAAGAGGGCAATTACAAGACGTGTGCATGCACTCTGCTCACTCGTGCAATTATGTAGCCGTTAAGATTACACTAGAGTTTGCATAATAATAGTCTTTATTGCGGCCAAACAAGAGAAGTCGGTCTGAGTTCTGATACTCACCAAAATGTATTCATTCAATCTCGTACGTCAGACTTTTTTAAAGTTAAATGACTGAAATGGAGGCATAAGGAAGCACAAAAAAGTTCACCGGTTTTATATGTGATCAGGATAAATCAATATGACAACTACACTAGAATAACGACACAAGATAGGGAGCAGGAGAGCTATGGCGAGGGAATCCAGACGTCCATACATGATGCTCCCTGTATGTTTGTGGGATTTGTGTCACTAACCTGTTGAACAGGAAGTCTTCCTTAGTCTCCTTCCTAACCTGAATTGTTCCTCAGTTTGCAAACTAGATGTTCAAAAGGCTCGAAGCATCACAGACCTCGTGTTCAGGACCACGCTGGAGCTGAAGGGGTCCTTATCTTGTAGCTCTGTGTTTTAAACAGCTTTGAGTGAGAGTTTTGGGCGTCTTGCTGATGTGTTGTAGAAGATGTTGCTGATTTTATTAACCTAAATGTCTCAGAATGTGAGGAGCCTCACTTCTACATAATCATGCTTCCAGTCAGCAGGACCACAGACTGTCTCTGACCTTAACCCAGTGCTGCCAGAGTTATCAAACATAGACTTGTTGTCATATCAGTAAAGTGGTGGACCCAGATGATTACATTACACTGCATTTCCAGATAAGTTACTAGATATTACTATTCCTATAAAACATAATCCTGCCAGCCAGCATTGTGCTTCACATCAAGCATATTTGCAAATGAGTCACATTTAAACACAATTCCTTGGAGTCTGGGTTGAACTTTTAATGCTATACAGACACCGGAGGGCATCAACATGTGGCCACAGTCTCATGTCCTTTGTGTCTGTTCAGCTTTCTGTCAAATATTCACTTAGTTGCTAGTTTGTGCTAATTTATTTATGAGCACACATTCTCCTCTAGGTCCCCAGGTTGAGTCTTAGCTCTATCTGTCGTTCTGTTAACGCCCATTTCCATTAATGTCCTTAGTTAATTGTTTCTTTTCCCCTCCGGGCCCATATTGTCTCACACTGATCCTGCATTTTCTTTTAATGCTCCACAAGGTCATGTGTTTTTTGTTTTTTTTTGCTTTTCAAGGTGACAAATGTAATGTGTAGATGAAGAACTGAATTTAAAGAAAAAATCAAAAAACAAAAATGTCTAAAACATTCATGTAGAGTGATATTTTTATTCACAGTATGCACTAAATTTTTACAACTATTTTCTAGAGGGTTTTATTGCTTCTTGATTTTAACGAAGGAGACCTTGTTTTTGGGTACTTAATATGAAAAATACAAAAAGGTTAAGAACGTGAGTTTTCTCAATAAAATCTGCGGTGCTACCTAAGAGAGTCCGAGGCAATTTTTTATTTGACAAGAAGTTGAAGTAAAACTACGATTTCTGAATACAGGGTTGCTGCTTCCATAGAATCTAATTTAAAAGCTGTCCTCCTTACTTTAACTGATTGTAGCAACTCATCCTCATTCCTAAATAGTCGTGTATGACTTCAGCTCTAGTGGTACAGAATCCACGGCGGAAACTCCAGCTGTGCGTGTTTGTTCTGCATGATTGCTACAGTACTTTTTTCTCGCCCCTTTTAAAAATAGCCTCAGAGTGGAGCAGAAGTGAACAAAGAAGGTCCGCGAGTCTGTGCGAACATATACTGACTGATAATGATGTGCTATTGTTTTCTCTTGATGGAGTTGTGCCAGAAAAGTACGCAGATGCATTCATGTGCACAGAGTCCGACATTCGTGGCATATTAATGAGGCAACACAATGTTTCGCTCTCCTCTGATGTGAGATATTGCGTTCTGTGAAGGTCACTAAGACACGTTTTACTGGCCCGTAGCTGTAGAACCAAAGATGTAACATGCATCTAAAGGAGCTTCACTGCAGACCGTCTTCTTAGAAAATGACACAACATGCATGAGAAACACTCTGTAGTTACAGTACATCGCTGTGACATTTAAAGAAGGTGCCCTACCTCCTCTTCATTGCGTAGAACTAAGATCATCTTGGTGGATTCATTTCACTGATAACTGGGCTCTTGGGCTCATGCACGCGTCTTTGCAGAAAAATTAGAATAATTCATACAGAATCCCACAGCGCTGCATCATGTAAGAGTTACAAATCACATGCAGGGTGCTTATCTGTTTAACTGTATCACAGTTTGCACACAGACCTCAGCAGAGCTCGCATTACGAGCCACTTCCATGAGCGATGAGTTTTGCCTCTTTCTATTTGATATAGATTTATTCCATCTTATGCAAATGGAAGTGCCGCAGAAATACGTGTTTTATTCTAATAAGGACTGACTCTGTAGTCTAGTGGGTGAGATTAACGGAGGATTTTTACAAGAAAAGTCCCTTTCCTTTGATAAAACACTGCACCTGTAAGGAGTAGCGTATCCGTCTCCTCTGTTGCGTCTAACTCGTCCACTTCTGGCACAATAAACCAGCAGTGGAAACAGGTTGTTTCACTAATGAGAACTATACTCGGATTGTTGCTTCATCAGTGGCAGATTTCACGGCCAACCGCTAACACGGTTTCAACAAGTGGTCCGCAGACGCATATTGTCATCATGAGGTGACAGAATCACATCTGTCCCACAAGACCGGCACCAGCGATCGCATCTGCGCAACAAGTCGTGATGCTCAGCCTACTAAAACAAACACTGATGGTCACATCTCTGACATTACGAGAGGATTTTCAGCTGTCAGACATCAGACGCGCACACGTATCTTGGCGGATCTGTTCTCCAGTGGAATCTATCGCCGCTGTAATTTCACAACAGAGTGAGCAGGAGTGTTTGTTTTTTCTCTCCGGTTGTTCGGCAATGTGTTTCTCTTCTCCACACAAAGTCGGGCTCAAGCTATGAACCTCATCTTGTCATGATGCGGTTCTATTAAAGGCTCGGAACAACGGCGCAATCACGCGGGAGCCTCGGCTTAAACAGGAGCGTGAATGCGTGCACGCAAAAAACACACACACACACATACACACAGCAGTGTTAAACAGGTTGCAGGCAGCGCTGGTGTTTCAGCTGACTGGGTTGGAAATGTTTTATGTCAAGATTAGCTTTTAACCTCAGTCTGCTGCGTGTCATTACACACACACACACACACACACACACACACACGGCATGTTCATTGTCACGCAGATTGTGTTCTCGCCCTTTCACTTCTTATTGTGTGCTATTTGCAGGAGAACAGAAGCGATTTGACATTGTTGGGAATGTGTATTGTCTTCGACGTTCATTTTAAATCGAATTGATAAATGCAGGTATGAGGCGTGGCGAGAAAGAGGCTGTTGTAATTGTGAAGTCAGAGCAAAGATTATCATGGGAAATCTGCACCGTGAAAAGCAGCAAATAGCCACTGGATACAAAGGGAGAAATAATGCGTTGATGGAAACAGTCCCCGTCTTAACGCGATGTGTGTCGAGCTACATCAGTGCAATCCATCACGCCGCGCTCCACACCTCAGGATTGCCATAATTTCTTTCTGCATCGAGAACATTGCATACACAAAGTCAATTTGCCGAGATCTGGGGATGTGGTGGCATTAATAAAAAGGAGTCGGGGAGAGCTGTCAGACAGGTAATAAACTGCCAGGTTAGCCGCGCAGTTTACAGGTCATCTTCCCGGTTCGGCTTCGACCCGCAGAGCTGCAGGTTTAATGACGAGCTGTCGGATCGTCTCGGCGCTCATTTCTTGCAGCATCTCTTTCTTTGTGTGATGTCGCTGTGTTGTAGTCAGGAGGGGCAAAACAATTTAAGTAATAAACTGGGATTATTTTTTACTATGGGTCTTGTATTCTGAGCGACTTGGGGTGTCTGGTTACTATGAAGATATAACAAAATGCTTTAGCAGTTTTTGTCGTGATTTGATGTAAATCTGCCCTTTTCATCCAGATATAAGTCTGTCGTAGTAACCTGTGGAGTTAGACAATCAGCCAATCTTTGCTTAGAGGATTCTGGATGGGCTCGCTGAAAAGCTATAACTAAAAAAATGGGGGCAGTAAAATAATGTTGGCCTCACTGGTTATAATGACTTAAAATAATAACAGAAATAAGGACTCACAATTCAGAAAATCTCACTGAGTTCACCTCTCAAGCATCTTCAGGACGTCACTGAGACAGACATGCCAGTACTACTGATTGGTTGCTGCTCCAAACAAGTAATGTTTTCGAGAAAAGTTCCAGGACTGGTGTCACAAAAGATATAGTTCAAACCCAAACTACAAATGACGAGTTTTCCCCTTCAGACAATCAACCAGCACGTCTACAAAGAGAACCTGCAGCGTTTGCTTCATTCAGAAGAGGCAGAGTTGTGACAGGACAAGTCGTGGCTGCTTCACCATGACAACACACCTGCTCACAATGCCCTGAGGATCCCACAGTTCCTGGCTGAGATGAACACCGGCGTGCTGGAGCAACCTCCCTACTCACCCCACCTGGTTCTGTGGGATTGTTTCCTCTTCCCCAAGCTCAAGGAGGTCATCAAGGGGACCAGTTTAGAAGACGTGGATGACATCAAGACGACTGTGACGATGGAGCTGCAGAGGATCCTGGAGGAATCCTTCCAGGAGTGCATGGCGGCAGAGAAGGCTGGGGAAGTGTGTTAGACTGTGAAGGGGAAAATTTGTAGATTGTAGTTTGGGTTTGACATATATGTTTTGTGACACCAGTCCTGGAACTTTTCTGACACCCTCGTACACATTACTTTTTAAAGAAGTAATGCATTACTTTACTGTCACACTACTTGTTACATTACTGTTGCATCATTCATCAATATCTCCTGATTGCCACATATTTACCAGTTTGCAAAATCACCTTAAACCTTAAATACGCCCACATATCAGCACAAATCCCTCTAATAATGAAGACAATACACACAAGATGGGGCGATAAAGTATCAGCCCAAAGCCGAAAGCTGTTGTGATGATGAGAAGGCCTTATTTCCTGTCTGAGAGGATCAGGTAACATCAAAATGTAAACGTAACTGTAGCTGATCAGTAGCATGTTGCCAGTGTGATGTGATAACTGTGTTGATATGTGTTGGTTTGAAACAAAAAATCCCAAACTCTAGCAAAAACACAAGAGGTAATATCAGGATGAAGTGCAACCTTGAAAATGGCGATTTATTTTAAAGCTACATTTAAGAAGTCTTTGAAACTCCACATCAAGTTTATTTTATGTTATAAATATAATCCAGAATAAATCTAATAAACCAAGAACAAACCGTTCGCCCAAAACGAGGCCCTGCAATGGCCCTCAACTCTCACCACCTTCACAACACAAAGGAGCTTCTTCTAGCTCTCTCATCCGGCTGGTTTACTTCCCTTCAGAGCGGTTTATTCTGGAAATGTGAAGAGACCTGGTTATTTTTGAAGTTATTTTCTACATAACATGCAGCCACAATGAGAGAAGGTGCAAAAACAATGAAAGAGAGACGAGGATGTGGCGAGACAGACAGAGAGAGAGGAGGCTGAAATAAGCAGAGAGGGTGAAACAGGTTGGAGAGGAAAAAAAAAAACAAGGATGTAACTAATGAGTGGAGGAGTGACGGCGTAAAAGGGCGAGGAGCTACAGTAGACACGACAGAGACAAAATGTAGACAGAAAATAGAGAGGAGAAGAAGAAGAGGCTGTTATTGGGTGTCATAGTCTGAGTCTGTTCTTTAAGAGCTAATAATATTTCTCCCCCTTGTGTTTCTCGTACACACCAGAAGACAAGGTGGAGAGGACACAAAGAGCGAGAGTCAATCATGTCAGATGTGTGTGTTGGTGTGTGTGTGTGTGTGTGTGTGTGCAGGAGATCAGATAGCTGTCTGTGTGTTTTTTGTCTCCAGAGGACCTAATAATGTGTCTGTCAGAGCAACAAGGGCGCAATGATAGACTTATCTTCACACGCCGACACACACACAAACAGATTTTACTAGACACACACTGAAATCCAGAGCGTCTACACACACTGTGAATAGGGTCATTTCAACCCGTAGACCAACCAGAAAACATCCTTTTCATCCATTATTCTTCCCATTTATTCAATATGTGTTCATCCACTCGCACGTCCATCAGCGCTAATCCATCCGTCCTCACCTTTATTTAACCGATCATCTTTTTTTTCGGAGCGCAGTCATTCATTTAAAGATGCATTTTGATGCCGAATGAAGGGCTACAGTTTCCCCTCGGAGCGCTTGCATTTGGTGTGAATTTCTGATTTGAATTAATGAATACGATCAAGCGGTTTAACACTTTGTGTGTGTCTGAATGGGGAATCTGATGCGACCTCTGAAACTCTCCTTTTTGTCGGGGCTGTGATACGTCTTCATTTTGCCACCTCATTACCCTGGTTTCACACGACAGTACATTCTGAAGCAACGTAGTTAAGACACATGGACAGAGAGGTTATTGGTTGTTTTTCTTTGTTATTTCTTTCTTTGGCTTTTTTTTACTTTTCCTCCTTTGGCCTTTCCCCCACTGTTTTCTAATTCCCAGCAGTGATTTTCTGCCTTTTTCCACAAAAAAAAAAAAAAAAAAGTTTTCGGCAGTCTCACTTGTTTCTCCCTTTACTGTCTTTGTTTGAAGTTTGTTTTCTCATACCGGTAAGTATTAATTTCAAAGCAGTGTAAACAATATTAAGCTGTTAATGCTGTCATCAACTCCGGG
>NW_007578533.1:0-20571 GCF_000690725.1 Stegastes partitus | reverse complement strand
ACTCCAAGAATTGTGCCTGTTTGATTTTTCCTTCTATTACTAAAAAACATAATGTTAATTTATGAGCTTATAACTTGTAGTTGTCATATTTTTTATCTTTGAATCGGACTAAGTTACCTTTTCTCTCTATGCTAGCAGGTTGCTGGCTATAGCTTCTTCTTTAGCGTATTAAGAGCGGTGTGACTTAAAACTTGTAAGATCAACATGTGTCCACATATCAACACGTAATACAAGTAAAATCTAACAGTAGTGATATAATAACTGACTACAGATGGCCAAGAGGTTTAAATACATACCACTGCAGACAACCTAGCTGACATAATTACGCCTCTCTGATAAGCACTTGAGAGCATCTTCTTTGGCCGTGTTTGTTTTTCTGCCTTCACTTGACGTCGAGTGTCTTCGTGCTTATGAAAAATCAGGCCGAACCAGTGAAGGCTCCTCTCACAGGAAATGGTCAAATATGTGCAACGAATTTCAATTATTTCACTGTTTATTCGAAGCAAATCTTTTCTGGTGTACAAATAATAAAAATGACGATCATTCATAGCAAAAACAATTTCCGAGATGTTTAAATGTTGATTGCATGACCACATCTTTGCTGATGACATCTATCCAGCCTGTAAACTCTTAAATTGTCAATTTGGAACCATAATAATGATTTTCAGGGATGTTTATCAGTCGCAAAAACTTTGAGCACACTATCTGTGTGTTACCTTCTTCAAAATGGCTTTCACTATGGGAAGCACCAATATTTCAAGACCTGTGTACATGTTTCAGTTTTTTGTTTGTTTGTTGTTGTTGTTTTTGTCATTTAGCCATTTTAATCATTTTAATGACAGTACTTGCCTTCCTGCTTGTAAACATTTCACCAAACAAAGCCTCCAGACATTATTTTGCCGGGGGCACCATCACTACATCCTGGGCTTGTGATTAGTTTAATGATATTCAAACAAGTCAGATTATTTCTTTCACCCTATATCAACATTATAACAGAGTACAGTCAGACCATTCTTCATCATTACATCCAGCCATTAAAATTATAGTTTTCTAATTTCTCACACGTTTACTTATTTTCTTTTTTACAGTAACCACTGAATTTCTTTGTATGGCTTCCAAGTCAGAGCAAAAAAAAAAATTGGCTTTCTGTGCTCTTTCCAAACTTAAGCAAAGAGATAACCAGAGACCAGACAGTTTTATTGGAGGCTGTTATTGCAGTTATTGCCAGTGGCCCGGGGCTAAATTTGGTTTGAGACCTCTGTCTTCACAAAAAAGACATCAGAAAAGTTTTGATTGGAGTCAGAAATCTCACGACTGAAAGTTTGGGAGAGTTTTTCCGAGTTGACTAACTGATCAACTATTCAGCACACTGGTCAAGATTCCTTTGTGAAGCGCTGCTAAAGCTCAACTGACGTCTGTTGATAGCAAGTATGTGTCAGCACAGATTCATGCCAAATAATGTGTAGCATTCACAGATCGTTCCTGATCCTAATAATACAAATGACACATTAACTGAAGCAGGATTTTCTTATTGTTAGAGGCAGACCATCAACAGTTTCCTCAACAACACAATGATCTCATTTCGTTTTAAGTGACATGTGAATCTTGCATTTTTATGGAGCTATAATCAGAATATTTACCCAAATAAATCATAAATAACAGTGCTGGGATGCACATAATGGCACTCTATTGTTTCTCAGTTTCTTTCTATTGTGTTTTGCCCTTTTGTCTTTCCTCTCTTGTGCACTCCCACCTCACTCAACAGACAATCCCATACATACACTAGTACACATCTCATACTCTTGCACCGGAAACTGGGTTAAATAGACGATGTTTCCGGCGAGGAGCTTCCATTTGTGTTTTAATTTAAACGTCCTATTTCCTCTGCAGTACAGAAAATACACAGTGAAGCGCTGACATGTACTGAAAGCCTATCTTTAGCACATCAAATGTCTTTTATTTAATGACAGGGTTTCTGGGTAATGTTAGGCTTACGGTCTTACTGTTTCTTTCTCCGATCTTCTAGGCGTGGATATGGACAACACGAGGTGGGTGTTTTTTTTCCGCTGTGTGCCTGCTACAGTTGCATGTGCTTTATTTTCGTTCTGTTTCTTTTTTTTGTTATGCCGTGCTTTCTTTTCTACTCTTTTTTTTTTCCACTTATTTCTCTTTGATACAATCTAGACGGAGTAGCATGAATACAGTGCCTTGTGTCTGCCTTTCATTTTACCTGTATAATTTACTGTTTCCCCTTTGTAAAAGCATTTTACCCAGGAACTATGCAGTCCATTGATGGTGCAAATAAAAATGTAAATGTAAAAGTCAACCAGTCTATTTAAATTCCAAAAAGTTGGCTTATGCATTTTTAAGCATCTTATAAAGAGTATATAGACGTGCTGGAGAAGCTATTTCACCAGAACTTCATTGTTCAATATGTACGTAAATGTTCTTATTGTATATGGAGTCATTCAGTCACTTGGACCGTATATACATTTTAAAACTCAGTTTAAATTACAAAGTAATATCCACTATTTGGAAAAATACCTGCTGCCACTAATTGACAAATACAAAATACACACATATTGGATGTGTTGTATTCCAGAGACACTGAATGATAACCATCAGATATCGAGCGCTGATCTTCTTCCATTTGTATTTTCATTCTCCACTTTTCTCTCCACTCTGGCAGACGCAACAACTTCTCCGACCGTCTCTGCTCAGGCCAGAGGTAGTCCGTCTCTCTCCTCTCTGAATACTTCTTTACTCACCGTGTTTTTTCTACTCGAGTTTGTTGAAGTGGAAGTGTGTGTGTGTGTGTGTGTGGTTGTATACTGGTTTGTGTGTGTCTGTTTGTGTGAAGCTGCTAATAATGTTCTGTCAATCTAACAGGAGTTATCAATGGAGTCTGGCATTGACCCTGGACAGGACTACTACACACAGGATTATTACAACTATGATCACGGGTTAGTACATCTCTGCACGTCCTACATATTGCTTTTGCACATACGGGTTGTATGTCATAGTTTACTTCTCTATCTTTCGATGCTTTATCCATCGCTGTTTTACACTTATCCAGCTATTCAAGCTTTCAGATTCTCTCTGAGCTCGTTGCCAAATT
Organism: Stegastes partitus; assembly: GCF_000690725.1. Lineage (NCBI taxonomy): Eukaryota > Metazoa > Chordata > Actinopteri > Pomacentridae > Stegastes > Stegastes partitus. Next base: position 17,453 of record NW_007578533.1, on the reverse strand, counting down.
AACAGCATTGTAGTCGGTGAAAGAGCTTCTCTGGAGCTTCCTATTGTATCACACGAGTTGTCATGAACATGTAGATTTTCAAATTTCCATTTTTTTTATGAGCACTTAGAGGACATCTGATCTGCACCATTGAGCCAAAACATTATGACCACTCACAGATAAAATGAGTAATGTTGAGTATCTCGTCACAATGGTGCATGTGGAGGTCTGGGATATATTAGACAATAAGGGAACAGTCGGTTCTGGATGTGCGAGGAATGGGCTGCTGTGAAGACCTGAGCGACAAGGGCCAGGCTGGTGTGATGTTCCTGGTCAGTGGTGGTGAGTAGGGACAAGGAGGAACAAGCCACAGAGTAACATAATACAGGCTCCACTCTGTGGGTAATGGAGGAACGTGTCATCACACAGGGGATCACAACCTGCTGCGTACGGGGCTCATGCCGACCCCTGGCCTCCATCCAAAGCACCCACAACGGGAATACAAGCTTTGAAACTGGATCTTTGACCAATTGATTCTAATGAGTCCCCCTTTTTTTAACATCACATGAATGAGTGGGTTTATGCTGTTAACCTGGAGCACTTCTACCTGGTAATAAGAGGGACAGTAAAGCAGTCAAATGTACAGCAAGAGTGAGTTGATTAGAAACGTTTGTTAAGTCACAAACAAATCCAGCAGAAAATAAGTTTCTGCTTGTTTTGAATGGAGTTGGAGTTGAATGGAGTTCTGGATAAAGGTTTATGCACATATAGCAGTAAGTTAACTGGGATATTTTAGCCAGAACTCCAGGCATTCCTGTGGAAACCTCTCCAAACTCTGATGTGTTTGCAAAACTCCTCCTTGTTTTTTTTTTTCTGGTCCAGAATTTGCCTCGTTGACAGATTTTAACTTTGGTTGCGGATTACAGAAAAACCGGACTGTGCGCCAGGAAGTTGGAAAATGTAGTTGGCTAACAGACTATTCAGTTGTTGACTGTCAAATCTTATAAATGTGTAATAACAAAAGAAACTTGTCTCACTAGTTTATCACATGCTAGCTGTGTAACATGCCGAGTACACACATACTGTATTCTGGTAGATCAATGGTAGCAACTGGACTTGCTTGAGTTCCTTGAAGACGTTTCATCCAAGAGGCTTCATCAGTTCTGACTGACTAGTTGGGAGTTCCACGTACTGATATCCTAAAGGAGCCATTAACACCTGAGTTTCAGTTTCAGTTGGGGGTAGTTACTCCTCCCCCTCGTTATGTGAGTCGTTCGTGCTTCCTCTGACACAAAGGGGTTTGTTAGGGTCCTTTGTGGCTAGGTATGAATGTGGTTTCATCTTTCTGCGTAGAGATCTTAGGACTGAACTGTAAACAGATGAGAGGTGATGCCTCAGACCTCCACCTCTGTTGAGGGATGGTCTCTCCAGTTAGATGGCTTCTGTCACCCCTCTCTCAAACCATCTGTCCTCCCTGCAAGTCAAAATCTGTACATTGTTGTCTTTGAATGAGTGTCCTTTGTTCTTTAGATGCAGGTGGACTGCTGAGTCCTGTCCTGAGGTGTTAATGGCTCCTTTAGGATATAAGTATCTGGAACTCCCAACTCGTCAGTCAGAACTGATGAAGCCTCTTGGATGAGAGGTGAAACGTCTTCAAGGAATTCAAGCAAGTCCAGTTGCTACCATTAATCTACCAGAATAACCAGGACCTGGATGACTGAGAATCTTCACAGACACATACTGTAGTGGCTCATAGGTCCTAAAACAGAACTTTTCACTCAAGTGGCTTCACACATGACGTTGTCGCTTTTTTTTGCCAAGTATTTTTGAGCCTGTGTGGGGAAGTCATGCTTCAAGCACATGTTTCATAAAACTGGCCGGTAAAAACTTGTAGCATCTGTTTAGCAGCTGATTAGCCTTTCCCGTATGGCCTTGCATTGACCACCAGGGGGCCTGCTCTGTGTATCCATAGACTGTGTAAAAGGTGGACGTAGCTACCGTGATGTCACCCGTTGGTTTCTGCACTAAGAAAATGAAGCCAGGGTTTTGCTACTTCCTGGTTGACATCTTGGATTTTTGGAGCCAGTAACGCGGAGCCATAGGAGCAGCGATTGGTCAGACGGATTGAGAGGCGGGCCCTCTCTGCCCGCCCACATTTACCGCCTTCTGCTCGCTTCATCTGCATCGTCGCTGCCGACTGTCAATCAAGCCAGCCACGCCCCCTGCCCCGCAAAATGTTGACGATTTTTAAAAATTCAGTATTGATTTATTTTCAGATTGGCCACCTGATCTCTGGACTTGACTATAAAAAGTAATAAGAAAAAAATCCTGAGCTGGAGGAATGCGGCATTTTGTAATCTGTGATCACTTCTTTTCCAATTCAAGTCAATGGGAGCCAGGGCTCTTTGGAGCCAGCAGCTGGCGGATGTAGGTTTTTGACACTTCGGGTTGGCTTCATTTTTCAGGGCTGGTTGCTACGTCCATCTTTTATACAGTCTATGTGTGTGTCATACAGATTTACAGACATAAAGCAAAACTATGTGGAAACAAGGCATTACTAATGAGATTCTCAATACAAATACAACTTTGTGAAACATCAAAAACTCACTCGGTCTTATCAATTCCATCAGTCACAGCTGGATCAAAAATTATGTTACCCCCCTTTATTACAGAATTTTATATTTCCCGAGCAGCGTAGTGATTGTAGAGGTAGAAAACAACATAGCCCCATGTACCAGTCATGATACGCAGCTAAAAAAAAAACACTGCAAGAGGTGAATCGAGGCCAACTCCACTATGTGTCATCTCTGACCTCTGACCTCTGGCAGTGACAGACTGGGTTCACTACAACACTAGTGAAACATATTTCCACTGACACGGGTTTGGACCTCACTCTGCGCACTTTGTCCAGCTGAGCCTCATGTCAGCCAAGTGGCAGCTTCTTTGACATCAAGCTGATCGCATCAGTCGCGCAGCATGTCGGCTACCGTGAAACGCTGACACCACCAACCCGCCTCATATCAGCCTTCGCGCTCCCGTATGGTTCTTATATTTTTGATCTACGGGAAGTCGGGAGAGTCTGAGAAAGTGATTCTGCTCGATGTGTGTGTGTGTGTGTGTGTGTGCTGTACGTGTGTGTACAGCATGGATTCCTTGATGTTAAATGAGCAAGCAATACTGTATAGGACTTTCAGTATATTAGACACACACATTAGATCAAAGCGTTCCTGAACAAGCCTGAAGAAGACTCGCTGCATCCCTCCCAAGTGTGTGTGTGTGTTATTCTGTACGCTGCCTGCCATCTGTTATGCATTGTGTAATTTTTATAATTTTAGCTGCAGACTCCCGGGAACTCGATTTTATACACCCACCTACACTCACACATAAACGCTCCGAAGAGGAGACGCACACACACAGATTCTCTGGCAAACGCGTTCATTCACTCACTCATACAATCACTCAGAAACGCTCTCATGCGCCTTCTTTCAGACACATGCACACACACACACACACACACAAACGCGCAGCTAATTCTCTCTGCTTAGCTTTGCAATACTGTAGCAGCTAATCAGGCAGCCAGCCGTGGAAGCAGACAATGGGCCAGATGCTGGTGGCTTAGAGCAACATCCACAAACTCGTGTCTGACTCTGAACGCACACAGGATCAGGAAATCAGACTTTGTGACCCCGTGGGACTGAGATCTAATCACTTGATTTGTTTCCGTTGTAAATAAAAGATGCAGGTAGTCCGTGCTGACGAATACTAAACCACCTCTCGGGGTATAGACGACGCTCCAGAGTTTGGAGTTTGAAAAGACAGACAACAGTTGTTACAGTATTTACCTCCATAGCCGTAGTAATCCATTTGGAGTCATGGTTCGCAACCTTTTGACCTTCACTTTCATCTGCCTTCAAAAGATGAAACCAAAATTGGATTTTGTCTGCATATGGGAATGCAGCCATCTGCCATTGGCATGATTCTGATTGGATTTATACAGATGCAGAAAATAACTTGAACCATTTGTTGAACAGGTCTGATGTTTTGATGCCTGTGTGAAAGAAAAAAACAAAAACAACAAAACAAGCCAAATTTATTTTGCCCTCTAGTCAAGAGTAAAATACTCAAACCATACACGCCACGGAGCAATAAGGGATTAAATCTTGCTTTTCCAAAATCGTTACAGGCGTGGGTGATGAGCAGTGTGACTGCTGTGTAGCTGATAGGTGCTGAGTTAGGGCACCCACATAAACAAATGCATCACGAGGACACTGGAAATCTGGCAGGATCAGCTCAGTGAGGATGTGCTTTTTATTTTACAATCACAGAAGGGACAAATAGAACAGTAGAAGTCTGCATGTGCAGCTATTTTTGGAGTAGAGGAGCATACAACGAGGCAGGTTTGTCATAGCCAGGCTTGTTTTCTGTTAGCTGGCTCGACTAAACCTTAAACCCCAGTCAGAGTTAATGAGTGTCATGACAGCGGTTGTCAACTTTCTTTGTCGACCAGGTTTAGTTCATCAGGCTCTGTCGGTGCTCCCTTAAAGGGGGACATTTGATGCGTCATTTGACTCTTCTTCTGTACACAACTGACTGATCTCCTGCCACCAGGAGGAGCAGGTTGTTGTAGTGGAGAGCATAGACTGTATAAAAGATGGACGTAGCAACCAGCCGTGAAAAATGAAGCCAACCCGGAAGTGTCAAAAACCTACGTCTGCCAGCTGCTGGCTCCAAAAAGCCCTGGCTCCCATAGACTTGAATTGGAAAAGAAGTGATCACAGATCATGAAATACTGCATTCCTAAAGCTCAGGATTTTTTCTTATTAGTTTTCATGGTCAAGTCCAGAGATCAGGTGGCCAATCTGAAAATAAATCAATACTGAATTTTTTTTTAAATCGTCAAATTTTGCGGGGCAAGGGGCGTGGCTGGCTTGATTGACAGTCGGCAGCGACGATGCAGACGAAGCGAGCAGAAGGCGGTAAATGTGGGCGGGCAGAGAGGGCCCGCCTCTCAATCCATCTGATCAATCGCTGCTCCTATGGCTCCGCCCCCCTCCGACGTGTTTTGCGTCACTGGCTCCAAAAATCCAAGATGTCAACCAGGAAGTAGCAAAACCCTGGCTTCATTTTCTCAGTGCAGAAACCAACGGGTGATGTCACGGTAGCTACATCCATCTTTTATACAGTCTGTGGTGGAGAGCTGTGAGGAACATGAAAACACATTACAGGTAATAGTGCTGTTACTGCAAATGATGCAGGAGAGAAATGCTGGGAGAAAACTGTTCATTCTTGAACTAAATATATTTATTTTACCACTCTTAGCGCAGCCTCAGATTACAGCTCTCAACCTTGAAACTTACATTTAAACATGATACTCAAGAGGTGCATTCAGGTCTGACATTGATCTAAAATCAAGGATATGTTAAAATCACTTTCGTTTTTGTGTAAATCAAAATTAAAATAATGTTGACGGAATGTTCTCTGAGCTAAATAGAATCATCAGTTATATCATCTAGATTTTATTAGCGACCATACCAGCAGTATTTTCTGCATCACCAGCTGAATGCGTTGTGCCAGTCGTCAACGCATATAGTTTGCATGACAGTAACTTTAAAACTTCTTGCAGTGGGATTAGTTTGGCTCAACAAGTTTTCATATATGATGTACCCCCCCAACTGGATATCTGTATCACTCAGAGAGAAAGGGGTGAGTGAAAGGGTGGCGCTTTTTATAGCAGATTTAAATCCCAAACTCTCAACAGAACCTCTTCCACAGCATTTCTGCTATACGGCACAGTTACCACGGTGATCTTACGGGATAAAAGACACCCACCTTTGTGACATTAAAAACTCTGGCTTCGGGCTTAACATACCTCGCTAACCCATTAATCTCGCTTCATAGTATCCGCCTCTGATGTAGGATGTATGAAGACATTAATTACAAACAGGATAATAGGTTGAAAGGATGGCTCAGCATTTTGGGAAGTATGCCTGTTGGCGTCGCTCGGTGAGAGAATGTTGACACCTTTCATGTGTCTGTACATTATGGAGCTACAGCCAGCAGCTAGTTAGCTTAGCATAAGACTGGAAACAGGAAGATTTAGTTAACTGTGTCTACAACAGCACCACCTTATCAAAGTAGTCTCAATGTTTGTATTTAACTTTTGGCAGGAAGACAAATATGTGGGTTTTTTTCCTCAAAAAGTGTCTCTTTAACTGGGACAACCCAACAACTGAGTAAAAATCCGCCCCTAGCAGTTGAGTCTGTGGTTCAACTCCCGGTCGCCTGGACCCTCGCTGCATGTCTGGTTCCTGTTTCAGGCTCCACTGTGCAATCTGCATAGAGACAAAAATGTTCCTCGTCATTAGCATTTTCATTCGTCTTGCACACAACCTAAAACACTTTTACGCAAGTTATGTGATATTGCACTGCTATAAAGTTGAGCCAAACTCAAACTGTGTGGTAAACAACACGTTTTAATGTTATAAACGGAAAATTCTGAGTTTTGTCACCTCATGTTCAGAATAACATGTTCAGTCCTTCAAATTGATTTCACACAAACAGGAAGAATATATTTGTATTGATTTGAAACTAAATGAATGTAGTAAAACTAAAGCGGCTTCTATTTTAATTGCTAATCAAGTTTTTTTTTTGTTTTTCTGCTGCGTACAGTACAAAAGCTCTTTGTCATGCGTTTGCCTCTTGCTGTATAAATGTGGTCAAACTTTCCAAGGCTGATCATTTAGCGTTTGGCGAGCCACCCGGAACAGGCCACTGACCCAGTTTGTTTCATCATTTTTTCTGCAAACACACAAAAACATGATGAAGCGTTGGCTCGCGGTGCCGGTGATCCTGGCAACTTTGAACTGCACGAACCAGTTCTCAGACTCAGTTGATTACTGCCCCCTAGTGGTGACATGGAGAAGGACAGAAGTGATGAAGAAATGAGGAAAAGAGAAGAAAAAAAAAAAGAGGATAAATGTTAAAAAGAACACTTGGAGGAAGGAAAGAGGAGCCTGTAGGTAATTAGACACACTTTAGTTTGAGGTTAATATCTGAAACACGGTAATCAGGTTGTAGTGGGAGCTTAAGACTCACTGCATGAGCTGGTAGAGGTCATACTGTCAGGTTTAGAAATGTGACGTTTATGTATTGCCTCGTCTTTCCGTTCTGACCCCTCCATTTTTCACTCACTTTCTCCTCTTTTTATCGTACCTTTATTCTCTTACCACACCTCTACCTCCTTTTTTCTCTCACCCACTCCCATCTGTCATCCACGTGCTCCGTCCATTTGTTTATTACTTGGCTGCTTAATGTAATGGGAGGACAACTTCTCCCCTGTTCACTGTAAGCAGAATGATTACACAAGGCCACTTTTTTTTTTCTTCTGTGCGACTCTGTTAGCCAAGCCAAAGGACTTACAGCAGATTTGTTACTTTAATCACACTGGGACATATTGTTTTCAGGATAGCATTTGAAAAGATGTGGTTTTTGACCCACTGGCTCTCTGAGTTGCTTGCTGCAGGGCACGGAGCCCAAGTGGTGATACACAACACAGTTTTCTTTTGGCCCATGGAGTCAGGCAGCGCTCCCGGCAACAGGCAACAAAGGGAGACAAAAGGGAGGAAAATCGATTCCAGTGTTTTCTGCTAGCAAAATGTCTCCTGGCAACAAAATGCTCCTTTTGTGATTAAGGCAGCTTTGCTTAGGCAAATCATTAGCCACTGCTTATCATTGGAGTGAACCACAGTGTTGCCCTATGTGTTATTGCTTTAAGTGGCTGTGGATAAGCATTAGCCGAGCGCACCAGTTCTGTTTGTAAGCAGCTTTCTCCTCTGTCTTTACTTCTGATTGGCTGAAGCTGCACAATTCTGCCGCTTCCATTCATTTATTCAAACTAACAAACCAAACAACTAAATAATAACTCTAAAATTAATTGCAGTTGCTTTGCACAGACTCATTTTTGCCCTCTCGTGTATTCTCCCTCCCTCTCTTTCTCTGTCCAGGTATGACCTTCCTCAGTACGGCAGTCGCAAGAAGCTGATCTCGCCCTCCGGCCTCTACGATGAATATGGAGAAGTTGTTGTCGATGACGATGGAAGCTACTACTACAGCCCACAGGAGTCTGACGGAGAGGTAAAGACAGAGAAACACAGCAGAAAACAGAGGATAAATCGTTAGATATCCGCTAATACAGGATGGTAACTGTGTCCATGAAAAGAAAACCAACTGTTGATGACATTTTCACAGCATTCTGATTAATTCTAGGTCTGCTTTGTGGTTGTTTTCTGGAGTTCGTTGGAATTTCCTAGTATTTCTAAAAAATCAAGCTCGTTTGTAAAATATTAATTATGCTCCCAGACTGCTTTGAAAAGTAGTGAGACACCATATTTTTAAAAGAATAGTTCAGCAGTTGGAGAAACAAGATCATTCACTCTCTTGCCAATGGCTAGCTGAGAAGATTAACACCAGTTTCAAGAGCCCAAGGACTGGAAATAGAGGAAACAAGTTGGCTGCTCTGTCTGAAGGAAACAAGAATCACTGTTTAACACTTTATGAGACCTTTCCACATCCCTACAAAAACAAAATCTCATGCATGATCTTCTCATCTGTCCCTAATCCCAGAAGTTGTATACTCTCATTTGCACTGTACACGTATTATTTTTCTCCTTTTGAAAATAAACAGCGACCAATAAACACAAGCAGCCTGTGACAACGAGCTAGTGCTAACTAGCCTCTAACTCTGCTCTTGACGATGCTGCTGATGCCTTTAGATGTATAAATGTCTTGCTTGTTCACTTATCTTATTTGTTTTTGGACTGATGTCGTCACGGCAACAGGTGAGGAGACAGTTTCAAGGAGACAGATTAGCCCCGCACCCCTCATACCTTCAGCACCATCCTCTACCTGTTCCACCCCCGAGAAAGACCCCGGGACCGCCAAAAACCGAGGGCGACAAAAAACAAGAGGCTGTAAACTCTAAACCTAAGAGCTCGAGCGCAGCTGCCAGGTTGAAGGCCGTGATGAGGATGAGTACCCTGCTGTCATCTGCTGGTAAAACATCCGGACAGCCTCCTGCCATCCACCCACCGTGGAACAAAGCCAGAATCGGACCAGTAGAGGAGGAGGGCAGAGGCAGAGAAAGAGCCGAGGAAAGAAAGGCAGAAGGAGAAGAAAGGGGGGTTGAGAAGGGAGAGGCAGGGAGAAGGGAATACAAACGGGGAGGAAGAGATGAAGCAATAGAAAGAGGGAGAGAACAGGAAGGAAGGGGAGAGATGGAGGCATGGGGGAGAAGCAACAGAGGTGGCATTACGAACAATGGAATGAGAAATGCAGTTGGAAACGGCGTCAGGCCAGAGCACAGGGGAGAACTCCCTGGCTTGTTGTCCTCTGGCCGGTCTTTAAGCCTGGACGGCAGCTTGGTCATCGATGGGAGTTATTTCCAGACGTCCATTGAAGCAAGCAAACCCCCAGCAATGAAACAAAAGCTGAGCGAGGCCCTCAGTCTTATCTCCGTAACCAGAAGGCTCCAGGGACCCGCCAGGGTGGGAGATGAACAGTGGAGCGATGCGAAAAGCTGGGACAGAGCAGAGGAGAACAGTAGGAAGATGTATGGCTCCATAGGAGATATGAGTGTCTCTGCATCGGTGTCGGAGAGAGACGCAGGAGAGGAGAGGAGGAGGAGGAGGAGGAGGAGGGCGTTTGGAGAGGAGAACAGCTCTTATGAGGGCTGGTGGAAAAAAGAAAAAAGATTTCACGACGGCGTCGAGCAAAGCGATTCGGAAACGGGAAGCGGTAGCAAAGAGTCTCCGTCAGAGTTTAGTCTCTCCGATGCAAGCAGCCCCACCTCATCTGTTACAGCAGAGAGAGACAAGACCGAATCTGATACAGAAACAGAAAAGACTGAGTCAGACACAGAAAAGGGAGAAGGAAGCCAGGATGAGGAGGGAGAGGAGTCTGAGAAGGAGTCGGGGTTAGAAAGTGAAGACGAGAGGAGAAAGTCGAGGAGAAGAAGTGGTAGTTCTACAAGTAGCAGCAGAATCAGCAGTAAGAGCAGAACAGGACGAGAACGCAGGAACCACTCCACCAGCAGCAGGGAGACGGGTAGAAGCAGCAAATCTACAAGTTCTAGATACTCGAGTTCTAGTTCCAGTTCCAGGCCCAAAACTTCTAGACACTCGCGTTCTTCACACGAAACAAGAGAGGAGGAGGAGAGCGAAGAAGACAGCGAGGAAGATGAAGAAGAGTTCCAGAGCGTTAGATCAGGAAGGTCCTCGTCGAGCAGGCGAGCCTCCAGCCACAGCCAATCAGAGATCAGCTCTGGGGTGATGGACACCTCGGATGACTTGTCGCCCATCATCGAGGACACCGAGGAGGAAGAGGAGGAGGAGGAGGAGGAGGAGAAAAGCAGCAGCCACGGTGGGGGAGATCAAGGAGATGAAGAAGAGGGGGATTTGGGGAGCGAGTCGGCTGATTGAAATGCAGATGAGGCCTCAGCCCCCTACCAAGATTAAATTCTGTGCCACTGAGTAAGGTCTTGGTGAAAACGCCTGGATTGGGTGTGCAGTCATTACCTGAGTGGAATTTATTACTGTAATCTCTTCCTTTTTTCCTTGTTTGGTGTGATTTACATTCAGAAGTCTGAATTGCCAACTCGTCCTCCGCTGCCCTCTCGCAGTATCTCTTCTCCGTAGCTTCCCTTTTTCTTTTTTTTTGGCTTATATCTTTAAGCTCCTTTTTCCAATCAGCCTGTCCCTTCTCCGTCTCCTTCGTCTGTCTTGTGAAGTGGTCGCCAGGTTTCCGTAGTTTTTCTCCTGAGCCGACTCGTCTCGCTTTCCCTTTTTGTAAAAGCTTCACTACCAGCTGATTATTTCTGTGCTGCTGCTGTTATTCGCTGACCTCTCTTTGGTACACTTAAGGTTTCCCTCAAGCTTTTTTTCATTAGTCATTTCTGTGTCTGTCTTTCTCCCGTACCAGTCAGTTCTTCCAGTACTTGTTATCTGCGGGGAGAAAAGATGTTTCCTTTGTAATGGAGAATACACACTTTTCCTCCATACGATCAAGGTTAAATGGAAAAACTGTGCGGGTTGTGTAATCGCAGATCAGAGTTATTTCCACAACATCCCCTTTTCTTCTCACAAAGTGTGTGTGTGTGTGTGTGTGTGTGTGTGCAGCAGTGTTGGCTCTCAGCGAACAAAGACGATGCAGTTACACAGTGTTTTATGTTATAAAGGCTTATATCCAATATGGGGGATCAATATATAGTATATTTTTAAAAGCTTTTCCTCAGATTATCTAAAAGCTGTTCTGGAGGAAACACTGCTGCACTGGCTTGACTTTGCCTGCTCTGAGTGGGAGTGCTGCTTTTATTCTGCACATTTTCTTGCTTTTACAGGACAAACATCCAATTAAGTAGAAGGCAAATAAAACTGGCCACAAATTATATTTGAGCTCGTAGGATCTTGTTGAGTCTCCTGACCTCTAGTGGTTAAAGTTCTCACCTTGTAGCAGCCAGAAACCAGATCAGGTCAGTGAGAGAACGCTTCACCCTGATGTTTACAGGTTAGGTCTTCAAACCACAGTCACATGTCCGTATGTACACTGACATCTTTATGAGTCACCGTATTCTTGTCATCGCTCAGATCCAGCTGAAGAAAGATCCAATGGGATGTCAGTGTCAGAGATGAAGGACAAACTTCCTGCTGCTCTCTCTGCGCCAAAAGTTCCAAAGTTTAACCGAAACACTGCCTCAGTTGTCGCAGTTTGAAATCAAATAGACGTTCTCTCGTGTTTAATTAGTACCATATTCCTTTAAACTACACTCATGGCTGGTTCTGGGAACAGTAGATTTACACAAAATAAGTTTTGGACCCCTTTATCGACTCAAAATTTTAAATTTCACCAAAGCTAATGTGGTCTACAACAAAATAGCTGCAAAATCCCCATCAGCCCCTCTTCATTTTAACAGCATTGTCGGTGGTGAACATATCTGAGCTGTATGTAGCCTCGCAGAGCTGCTAGCATGACTGTAGACGACTCTGCATTGATGGAGTTCAGCAAGGAGAAGCTGCTCAAGGAGATTTTTTCACTAAATTTGCTATAAATATAGCTTTAGCTGAACTCATAAAGGTGTTTTGGGAGAACTGTATGAAGGCAGACTTGTGAACCAATCCTTTAAGCAACACTTCTCAAACGCTGTTACTATTAAACACAAAGAAGCATCGTTAGGGAAACAGTTTAGTACCGTCGACGGAGTGTTTAGGCCTGATCAAGAAGGCTTTTTTTGATGGAGCAAACATGACAAGACAAATGAGCATGAGTTAGCTCTCTGAGCCCCAAAACCCGCTGGCTGGTTGGTTGGTTTTCTTTTTCTTTTTTTAATTCATCAAACTTACAGCATTTATCCCAACTAAGAAAAATAGCAAAACTGAACTTAAAATGGTGGTATTTTATGATAAATGCATTCTGTGGTCTTATTCAAAAATGTTGCCAATATGTAATTTGCGCCTGATCCAGTATAATGTCAACCGAGACCATCCCTAACAGTCGCTGAATGACTTTTTGGCTGAACTGCAGGCTGTGTTTACGCAGTGCAGAGATGAAACAGCCAGAGAGATTGAGTGAACCATCTAATATAACACAGCTGATCAATATAATTAATGCAGCATGGCTCAAATATGGTAAACAGTGGAGCAAATAGTGAGGAAATTGCTAGAGGATACATTCAGCATGGTGAAATATCTACAAGAGTGTGGAGAGTAGTGTGAAAAGTGTCTGGTTTGTAGAGGTTGTAAAATGTAAATAGACCCAGTGTAGTAGCCTATCTACAGCATATGGAGCCCTCTTTTTTCCATAATGTAGATGTACATTAAGACAATTACATATAAGATAGATTTTTTAAAGGTTTTTCTTTTTAATATAACATTTTCATCAATTTTATAGCATTAGACGTGTGACATATTACACAAAAAAGTCCTCCCTACTTCTTGCCGTGGCTGTGATGTTTTCATAGAGGTGCAGGACTTTTTATCGCAGTGAAACAACGCCCTGAAGCTGGTTACAGTTCAGAGGGTTAAACGGCAGCAGACAACCAACATGAGGCAAAGGATCCAGAAACCAGCTCTATCTTCTTTCTATCATTGCTGTGTCGTGCGTTTCTCTTGCCTGAACAGAGTCATAAAAAGTGAAAGAACATTAATGGGACCTTTAAAGGTCAGCGGTCTAATGCCGTATTATTTGTGTGTGGGTTTTCCAGCAGGGCAGCAGAAAACGCCGGATCAAGTTGGTGTTTGACCGAGAGTACGAGACCAGCTCCACCGGCGAGGACAGCCTGCCGGAAACCCAACGCAGCCGCCTGCCCTCCACCCACAACAGCCACGTCAACGTCAACGGAAGCATCTACGTGGCCCAGAACGGCTCCATCATCCGCACCCGACGTTCAGTGAACGCCACAGGCCCCACGCACACCACCACCACCATCGCCTCCTCCACCACCACGAACAACAACCTCAAAATCACCTCGCCCATCTTCAGCTCGCGGCTGGCCAAGCACTTTAAAAAGCTCGACAAAATGGCCGCCACGCTGGAGGAGAGGGTGCCCCTGAACAGCCCCCGGATAGCAGCGGACGGCGGGTGCAAGACGCTGCGCACCTTCCAAAGCTCGGGAACGGCCATGTCCACTTTCTCTAACAGTGACCACACGAAAACGCTGAATGTGTTTAACACTCGACAATCCAGTGTTTCTTTAGGGTCGACCAGCACCAGCAACGCGGGCCCTGAGAGCGTAGCTTTGAAATCAAACCTGCTGAAAGCGGCGCAGGGCATCGCAGAGCCGCCTCAGAGCGCCGCGGAGAGAGACGAGTTGAAAGAAGACGAGAGGGAGTCGAAGGTAGACGGCAGCGACGACGACGGACTCGTTATGAGAGAGCCGCTGGAGTGCCCGAGTGACAGAACACAGTCGGACGAGGAAGAACTGTGGATGGGCCCGTGGAACAGCCTTCACATACCCATGACCAAACTCTGACTGATCCTGATGCCACTGTGCTCGTTCATTATTGCCAAGATCTTTAGAACATCATTTCTGTTCATTAGTCGTGGAACTAATGGGGATGCTGCAATCCAAGAAATCTAATTTACAGATTCGGCTAAAAGGTGAATTGATTTCATTCCTCATGTAACAGCTGAGGTAATCTCATTTATTTACATTCAGAGACAGATGATAGAAGTACTTAAGGAAGAACACCTTTGCACTGGTTGAAATATCTGTTCTGTAACTTCTCAGCATCCAAATGTGAGCATCCCTTGAGCCCGATGATCTCAGAGCTGCAACACCTTCAACAAAACTGGACCTAGAATGAGAGAACTTGTTATATTTCTATTTTGATAAGAGATAATGAAAGAGGAACAAAAGTATATGAACTGTTTTTTTTGTTGTTGTTTTTTTTCCTGGCCCTTTAAGCGACTGGTGTCTGTATGGAGCTGAGCTTGTTTCATTCAGTATTACTACGGCTACTGGTGCGACTCATCTTGGATTTGCCTGACACATTTCATTGACACATGAAGTCTTGTATTGTTCACACTTGCCTTTTTATCCTTGTCAAGTTACTTGGCAGACTTTATCCAAATAAAATTTCATTCATTGAAATGTGGAGCTCGGCTATCTTGGTGCTTTGTGCTGATGTTTGCTGAAGAAGACGCGACCATGATGAGGTTTATTTTCTTTCTATTGGCTATATTGCCTGAGAGTTAGACGAAATGATCGATACCACTCTCATACGTGTCCATTAAATATGAAATGACACTGAGAAGATGCTTTGGTTTACCTCATGGCTCACAGCAGGGAAGAAATAATCTGACACAAAACCCTCAATAAAACTTATCAACTTCACAATTTTTTGTATTGATTAAATAAGAAGGAGCCGGTTGATGCCGTCTTCAGTCTTCTTGCTGAGCTGAGCTACAGTTGTGAACTTTACATACACTTGTAAAGACGAGTTTCCTTTGAATCTTAACTTTCTATGGTGGTGTTATTATAACGTGCTGCTTTGTCACAAACAACAATCATGCATTTTGGTTCTTTCTGGAAAAATGTCACAATCTGCTTACCAAAAGTATACATACGGCAACTTTAATGATCAGTTCTGGTGATATAGAAAGTCTTGCTAAGCTAATTTTCTTTGTGGCCTCTTAACTTCTCTTACGTGATGACAATTCACTACAGCTGCTGACTTCGGTCACATTTAACACACTCATTAGACTCAGCGAGAAAAGCTATGATGGGATAGTTTAAAGCGATTATTGACTTGAACAAGTCAAGAAAGTCACTTGGAGCCATTTCAAAACATCAACAGGTCCCAAGATTATCTGTGCAAACATTTATTTGTAAGAACAAAGTGTAGGACACAGTTGTGTCAAGATCAGGGGGAAAAAAACAATCACCTGCTGCTGAGAGACAGTCAGTCAGGATGGTCAAGAGTCAACCAAGAATCAGCAAAAAGCTGATCTGCATCAAGGATTCAAGGATTCAAGGAACTTTATTTGTCATGCCAGCTCACATTCACATGTCAGTGGTATGAAATTTGTACTCAGGTCCTGTTTTTTTTTAGGGAAAAAGCCTAATAAATAATAAGTACAATAAAACAAGAGCAAAATATAAAAACAAGAGCAAAATATAAGCAGCGATCATTTAGAAGCTACTAGAACAAAGGCTTCAGTGTCCACAATCAAACATGTTCTACATCCGCATGAGCTGAGAGGCTGCCATGCAAGAAGGAAGCCCTTCCTCTGGGAGGGTACGTTAAGGCTCGACTTGAGTTTGCTGCTGATCACGTAGACAAAGAAAAGGCCTTCTGGAGAAAAGCTCTGGAGTCAACAAAAGAAACAAAAACTGAGCTATTTGGCCACAATATGCAGAAATCAGTTTGGAGGAGAGAAGGTTTAACCACAAGAAAACTACACCTACAGATGCATGGTGGTGGTAGCATCATGGTCTGGGGCATTTGCTGGAGTGGAATGGAATAATGACGAGAAGGAGGATGACCTCTACATTCTTCAGAAAAACCTAAAATAAATCATCAGCCCGAAGGTTGGGTCTTGTGTTTCAGACTGACCTCTCTGAAGTCCAGACTTACATTCCTTCAACAACCTGTGGACTGTGCTGAAAAAACAAGTCTGTGTTAGAAAGCCAATGATTTTAGTTGAACTGCACCAATTCTGTCAAGAAGAGGGTCAAAGATACAAGCAGAGGTTTGTGAGAAGCTTGCAAACGGCTGCCAAAAGCACCTGGTTGAGGTTAAAAAAAAACAAAAAAAAGGCAAACAAATTTCAAGCTTCCAGAAGACCTGTGAAAAATGTATGAAAAAACAGAAACGAATGATTGTTTTTGGAACAAAGTTTGGGTTTTAATGGTTCCATCATAGAAAACTAAAAGTCATCCTTATCATCAGAAACTCAAGACTGCCACGATACACATGGTCTTTACAAGTGTGTGCAAACTTTAGTTCATTTTTGCCACATAGGCATTGGAATGGTCCTGATGATAAGTGAGTGCACTCATGTGAAAAGCAAATAAGCATATTTCCAAATTTCTTTTTTTAATTTGATTAAAATCTGTGAGATTTAGAAAACTCTTACACATAATTACTTCTTCTGTGGCTTTACTGGATAATTGCATTTTTTAAATTCAAACAGATTCTGTTTGGAAAGAAGAGCTTGTTTTTAGCTCCACTGGGCCACTGAGGAACCCAGCTAACATGGATCCTTCTCCCTCGTCCAACTCCACCGTGATAAAGGTGGAGGAACTTTTTAATTGTCAACCACATTACAGTGAATTGTTTAATTTGAAGTCTTGAAGAAGCCGCACCATTAAGCTGCAGAATTACGAGCTTTTAAAACTCTCGCATTTAATTTGACGACTGCATAATTTTGCATTAAGGGGCTCAACAGAGGGTGCCGTACCAGTGGTGGTATTTGAAACTGAGCGCTGCTTATTACCTAGAATTAGCGAACTGTACCGCAGAGTCATATTTTAAACAGCCTATGGAAGGAAGGGCACGTCTGAGCGGCTGTTATTGATTCAACCAAATGAGCTGATTGTGTCAGTGATTCCTGAGTCCACTGTACTTCACCGGGGGAGAAGGCAAACTGAACTCGGCTCATTAAGCTAAGACACGGGCACAAAAGATTTGATTAGGAGCCGGAATGACATTAAAAGTGATGTATTATGTGTGCTTCTTCCTAAATGCAAAGTTTTGCTCAAATTCATTGGATCTGACATGAATCTAACTGACAGGTTGAGAACAAATGCAGAGGCATAAAACACACAGGTTCCTTCGTTTTCCTCACATGGGGTCGTTCATTTGGCAGATAAAGAAAGAAGAAGCGTCAACATTTTTATGCTAATCACCACTCATGAAGATCTATGGCCTTTTTCACAGCAGATATTTTCTCTTGTCACGGCGAACCGTGGATGATACGAA
>NW_007578532.1:322457-335448 GCF_000690725.1 Stegastes partitus | reverse complement strand
GAACCAGCACATTCTTATCGTCTGCTCTGTACATTGCTGTGTTCTCAATTAGCTAATACTTTAAAATGCCTAATTAGCCACACCTAAAGTATTGCAACAGACCTGTACCAGACAATCCTAGTAGGTCTGTTTTCCACACCGGGTCCACAGTCCACTCACTACATTTCTCATCATAACTGCTAACGAGTGAATACGGATAATAACAGTTTAATGTAATTTTTTGTCCAACGCACCCTTCACATTACACACTTTCAGACTTTCTATAGCGTCATTGTTCCTGAAAGCCAGACCTTATAAGACAAGCTTGCGATAGCCAAACATCCCCCAAATGAGAGGGAACTAATTAAGTAAGCCCAAGTTACAGACTGTGACAGTAATTACAGAAGCAATCACTTCACATCCTTCCTGCCCCTTGCCACATTTCACAACTACCGGCTCCTTTGTACAGCAGTCAAATTAAGACCCATTAAGCCCCTCTGAGGTTTTTAATTGAAACACACTTTTATTACTAAAGATTCTTTCAATATTTCTAACCATATACTGCTTAATTATATCAATAAAGCCTGACGGAAGTCCCTGCGTGTGTTGCGCTTGAGCCCCGACTGAGTAGTTTATGGAGCAAGACAGCCTTAATGGAGGCAAAGTGCTTCCGGACGTGCAGTCGTAACGCACATGTGCCGCGTTACACAACGACACAAAAATGATCAATATCTTCGGGCTCATTCATCCACACCCAGGCTTTCCTGTACAACCGACGGGGCATGAGCTGAAACGGAAAAAGGGGGCTGCTTTTCTTGGACCGTTAGATGACACACTCAGTTTCATGTCATCTCTGTGAGTCACACTGAAGCGCTTTAGGTTTCGACTCGGTAAAGCTCTGCATCAGAGGCAGAATACCTGCATGTGTGTGTGTGTTGGTGTGTGTGTGTGTGTGTGTGGTAAGCGGTAAACACACAGTGATGTGGTCACTGAAGGAAACTAAGAGTTCCGGAGCGCCTGAGGAATGAGATCATTCACGTTAAAGCGCGTGGCAATTACCGAATGGCTACTCTCCAGTGCAAGTGCAGGAGATAAAGAGGTGGGCACGGCATAACAAGGAACAGGTGAGTTCTGATCCGGGGACGAGTTCTCAAGTGTTAAACAAACACGCTCAACACATGCGGCGACGCACACGCACGCCAACACGGGTTTTATACGGAAAACACCAAATCCGCGGGAACGGCATTAATCCATATCCAAAAGCTGCGGCGGGCTAATGAAGTGAGCTGCACTGCATCCCCAGTTGAAGCGGAACACTGCGGTGATATTAGCAGAGGCTGTTGAGACTTTGATTGCAGTTTGTGGTGCAAATAAACTCAGGAATGAACAACACCATTCAGCTTTTCCAGGCTCCCAGTGACTTTCAGAGGAAATAAACCATTTACCATCTCTTTTGTTGCAGCTCCACGACCAAAGAAGTCGCTTTAGCTTTCAAACGCTGCTAATGCGGATCATGATTTGAAGTTTTTATGTACAAGCAGTCCCCAATAAAGTAGAATTCCCTGGTATTTCAGCATTTTAGCCTTCAAAAGAATGCTGATCTTGATCATGTGCTTTTGTTATAATCTCAAATAAATCTTTTTATTTGAAACCTCTTTAATAACACGATCTATCCACAGTGAACATAGCAGGATGCCTTCTTAAATAAAGTGTGACATAAGAAAAAAAAAAAAGCGGGGGGGAAAAAAAAAAAGCTTGACTTAAAAGGGAACATTCTCGCAATGGAAGTTCCCCACAGGAAGCTAGCGGTTCACCAAACTGTCCGGTCTCTTCTCCGCTCTGCGCTGGTGCAAAGGGCCTCATTCTGCGTCTGTGTGTGTGTTCTGTTAATGAAAGACTCGCTTTAATGAGTTCTGAAAGGATGACGCTCTTGAAGACACATGCTGAGGTCTGCAAGCTAAATCCTCCGCAGCAAACTCAGTCAGGAGAGGATAACGGAGGGTAGACGGAGAGAGACGGAAAGAGAGAAAGAAAGAAAGAAGGATATACAATGGCAGGGATGAGGGGGGAAAAAGAGGAAAGAAGGAGCAAGCACAGGAGACACTGTGATGTCTGCCATGCTTGAAAGGAAGACAGTGCCATCTAGAGACCTCATGCAACAGCTGTGCATTGTTGTGCACAAGCCCAAACCTGGTGGATGATTTCTGTACAGACTGACTGTTTTCCACCTCAATCAGGATAATCTGTCACATGTTTTACTTGCTTACTTGTCCTTTTTTTATTTTCTAAACAGTCAGATTAAATGAAGATTTGTGAAACGCCTTATTTACATTAAAAAAAAACATGTTTGCAGGAAGTCTTTCTTACTTTTTCCCCCAGAAAGCATCCCAGTCCATCTTCTCCGGTCTTTGCCAGAACTTTTTTAGGAGCGTGGGCCCTCATCTCCCTCAGCTGTGGAGCTCCCTGCTGCTTCCCAGGCTGTGAATCTTCCTCTGGGCTCAGCGATGTTGCCTTCAAGTGCCGTTTTCTCAATCACCGTGACATCCTGGATCATTTATCAGCTTCGCAACAGTAACAAATGTCCCCACGTCGGATGCTGTCACCTCATGTTATTGCTTCCCCAGAAGGATATCATAAGTTATCTGAGGCAACGGAGAGAAACAGGCTGCAGGCATGAGAGCAGAAACAGACATTTTGACCTATAAGTGAGGTTGGTGTTCAGTTTAGCGTGATGATGATAATAACAACTTTATTAGTATAGCACAGGTCATACAGCAAGTGCAACTCAAAGAGCTTTACATCAATTAAAGACAGGAAAAAAGTGATAAAAAACATAAAGAATATATCACACAAGTCAGTATTTAAATTTAAAAAAGGTCTGATACCAGTAAATTAAATAAAAGTACATGAAAACTACTTGAACATTGTCTAAAAAGATGCATTTTAAGATTTCATTTGAAGTATCTACAAAATCAGATACTCTGATGGTTAGATGGTCTTAGGGATCTATCACACCCAACAAACATGTCAGATAAATGGTCAAGAGCTAGTCCATGAGGGATTTAAAAACCAAAAGCAATATCTAAAAATTAATCATCTCAAGTTTGTTTAAATGGTAAATGGTCTGTACTTGTATCGTGCTTTTCTACCTTTGCGGCACTCAAAGCGCTTTACAATGTTTTTCTTTTTCCCCTTTTCATACACCAATGGCGACAGAGCTGCCATGCAAGGTGCTGCTTTGCCTTTGGGGGCACTTTGGGTTTCGTTTTTTTGCCCAGGGCCCTTTGACTTTTGGGGGGGGCGGGGATCGAACTGCCAACCTTGCGATTAGAGGACAACCGCTCTACCACCTGAGCCACAGCTTTGGAAGGAGAAAAAACAAAGAATGACTCTAGTCAAGTCTGCATTAATAAGTCGTTCGGTGTGTTCCTTGGACAGGAAAGGTTGGATGCAGTCAGTCTTTCTGAGATAGTAAAATATATTGTTGATTTTCACCTGAATTCAAAGGTCAGATTACAATCAAAGATGGCGTCAAGGTTCTTTGCTTTATTTGTTTTGCCTTTTTAGCCAATTCGTTTAAAGAGTGTGAGTTGTTAATATCATCACACTAAAATGTTAACCACAACACTGTTCATACGTTGAGCAGGTACAGTCAAACGTCTACCATGTTTGCCATTTAAACAAAAGCACAGCTACAGATGATGTCATCCTGAAGGGACATGGGTATGTGCCCCAGATTTTAATGGCAATCCAGCAAATAATTGTCGCAACATTTTACAAAAAACTCAAATTTTTTACTTCATGATGACAATAGCAAAAAAGAAAGTTATATGATCCCTACAGTTGGATGGTTTCATTTTCAGGAAAATCATGGCACTCCATCTGACAGGCTGATAAAGTGCAGACCAACCACCCAACAGACCATTATCACCGTCTCTATAGCGTAGCAGCTAACGTGGCTCAAATATGAATTTGTTAAATTCATTCTCAGAAATGTGGGCGCCACTTTACCAAGGAACAAAATTGTGACTTGCTTTTTAATCATAACAACTATGATTCATTCATACTTGTTTCAGGTGAAATAGTGTCAAATTAGGCCCACAGCATCTCAGTCTTAAATTATCTATTTGTTGATCCAGCTGCTCTTGGTTCTTTAAATTGCCCCCATTGGACAAAAAGAGGTTTTTGAATTGAACTGAATTGAAATCTTTGGTGTGAATGATTGTTCATGCTTTTGTTTTATTCAATTTGAGTATTGTAACTTCCATATAAGGCTGTCACTTTTTGAAATAGGGAAGTTTGACAAAATTCACAAACATATGGCTGCTTTTAACAAATGTAAGTGTAATCCATGTAGTGTGCAGTGTTAAAGTGACCAGACAGCCTTACCTTTGTAAATTAATAATAATTGCCTTCTTTCATGTAAATACTAACATAAACTGTTTTTTCACAATTTCGGGTTCAGTAAACTATTTTAAATGCTCTGTTGTGATTATATATCAGTCCATCCTTAAGTTGGAGTATTTCATTTTTTCCATGTTGGAACAAATCTGTGTATTTTTTTGGTGGTGGGAAAGTAGTTCTATTCCTTTCTCACCTGTCGTAGCAAAACATCCTTGAATTGTTTACAGGTGGTCCAGATTGCTGCTGTCAACCTTTCATCCAGGTCCTTCAAACTGTGACTCCCATTACGTCAAATCAGGGCTTTCTGGTTGCTCCTTGCTTCAGGATTAAAATTAATTTCCAGATTGTTCTTTTTTTAAAATTATTATTATCAATTTTCTTTTATGTCCTTATAGTGTGTCTGCAAATAGGCGATGTGTAATGAAGGCATCAGCTCTGGTGGGATTCAGACTTCTCACCAGGCTCCAGTTGTATTATCACTTCCCAAATGTGAACCTGTAAAAGGCAGATACATGACAATAATATACACTATATATGATAAATTTCCCCAAGAGCATGATAAATATGTACATTAGTGGATGAACACCATCTGTAGGCTGCGTCGCCCTTACATCTACAGGGGGACGACCGTCTCACTGGATTTATACAAACCTAAATTATTTGGGACTTTAAAAGATCTTAGAAGAGGTTCTGAGGAAAGGAAGAGAAATTATTCTCACATTCTTAGAACAGAAAGTTTTCTCGCTTTCAAAGAATCTCTCTGCCCTGCAAAACCCTCACGTACAGTTTTAGATATTAAAGCAGAATTACCGTCTCGTGGTTCGACCAAAGAGTCAAGTTGCATTTTTATCCATGTCTCTGATGTGTGTGCGTTCACTGACAGGAACAAATCACAGAGTCAGACTCCTTGTATGTGTTCACATGTTGGGCCATAGTTTAGACAGCTTCAAGGTGAACACACAAGATTCAGAATCCAGTATCTGGTGTGGAATTAAAAAATGGTTAGAAACTTGTTTCTGCAGAACGTTACGATATTACGTTGACGTTAACCTTTTACCTTTTGGATTCCTTTAATCCTGTTGGACATTTGTGTGACCCTTTGTCATAATTAGTGCTTAAATTCTAGACTTATGGGCAAAAGTGTGATTTGTGACGACACACTGACCTTTAACCAATCCAGCCTCGAGCCCAAAGAGGTGTTTGGATTCACTCAGGCATTACATGGTGTTTGCTATGTTGATGACTTACCAGGGGAAACATCTGTTGATTGGTTTCAGACACTACGTGGATGTAACGCTGCTATGTAATTATGTGCTGGATTTTCATACATTACATTCTCGGCGAGTGAGAAATTCCCACCGGCTAGCTGTTAACGTTGGTGGTCTGTTAGCAATAGAACTTATTTTAGCAGTGATGTGAGCACATTAAATACATTTTCTTGTACTTTCAAAAGTGTGACGTCTCTAATTGTCGAGTTCAGTTGGTTAAAAAAACAGAAACAAAACTTTTCTACCGTTTTTGTTGCCTACGTTAGTATTACTCCCATATTCTGGAGATGCTCCTGTTTACTTTCAGTAGAAAAGCTGAAAGAGACAAGATGTAAGTTGGTCAATGCAGGAGGACGTTTGGAACAGGGCCTGGAATTTCGTCAAGGTGTTCCTGAGAAATCACGTTCATAACAACAGATGGATGAGTTATCAGCACAGAGGCATTACAAAGGAGGAAAATACACAACTGCATTACATTTACTGTATGCAAATAAAGCTAAAGATATAGAAAGCAAAAACACACTTGCATTTCAACATGATCATTATTTAAATGTTGATGTTTGAGGACAAAAAAGAAAAAAGAGGCTGTGCAACACACATGCACAGTCGGTGCAATAGACTCACAGAGAAGGCAGCTTTCTGGCTAATAAATACAAACTTATTGTTTATCATAAATAGATTTCATTCACTATTTCACAGATTGTCAGTGTCACAGAAAAGAAGATTCGTTAACTTGCTTAAACGAGTTGCTAAAAGTGTTTTATGCTAACATGTACATTAGTAATTAGACCCGAAATGTAAAACCTTCTGTTTCAGTCAGGATCTGGCGCCTTGAATTGCTCATTTATTTATGATTTTTTTTTTCTTCCTTTAAAACATCTGGAGTTTAATGCTTCTGCAGTCTGGTTTATCTTTAGTCATCGTGGTCTGATCAGTGTTTAAAGCCACTTTTCCTTAGAGCTAAGCCACATGGCTGAAAACGAATTAATCAGCACCCAGCGTTCAACCTAGACACAGAGCAGCGTTAGTAGTTCGCCGTCCCGCATTCCATCCCTCATACTTCCAGCCTAATAAAAGTGCCTAACGCATGAAAAGGAGCAGAATTAGATCGGAAATTTTTTTTCAGCCTTTGCACTGGACACGATAATCTACACGATCAACACAGTGCAGATTTAAGAATGTTGGTTGCAGTCTGACTGAGAGGCCTGAAATTCAAGCAATTCAAGGAGCCGGATCTGAACAAGCTGCTTATCACACAAGCAGGTTCAACTCTTCAAACCAGATGACATTCTCACTGTTAAGCTAAGAAGTGCTACGTGAAGTAGGACCACAACACACCCCCGGTGATCCGGAAGGTCAAACTTTACAAACATACACGAGTCAAGACATGACTATGGCTTCTCTGACAAGTTAAGAAGCATTTAAAGTAACTATTACAGTGGCAGGAAGATAGGACTATTACACAACTGGAAAAGAATACTATTACCTGTCTATTATTAGAAAATCATAAGCGATTAGCAAATTGGGTTCACAAAACGCTCTATCCTGTCTTTGGGACTGACTGAGGGGTTTGTTTTTTTTAAGGATGAGCACTTTACAAGACGAGGAGGAGGACGGTGATCAGTTTTGGTGAAGCAGGAAGTTCTTGATAGGTTCTGGTAGCGGTAAAGAAGATATGTGGTTGAGACGATGTTTGCCCATCGCCCTGCGGATCCTGATGCGACACAAGTGAGTCAGCCGGCGTGGGCGTCCTGAGAAGAGAGAGAAGAAGCAGAGGCGTCCGCAAAATGAATCAAACGACAGAAATCCAGCGCGCCACGATAACAAGGTACAGACAAGTTTCCTCATTTTCACGAAAATAACTCAATCCAAGCTGTCAGAGAGACGACGCCTGGTGTCGCGTGAAGGCGGCCCGTGCTTTAACTCGATGAAGCAGATTTACTGTGACAATTTACGAGCTGAAATCCTCAAACCGAAACGGCAGTAAAACTAGAAAAGTCAACAACCGCCTGCCAGCGTGCCATGAGGAAAAATGCAGGTGTTACCAACAACATTAATGTTGGCTTGGATTCTGTTGGAGCGTCTCGGCCATGAGTCATGACAGTGAGACAGCAGGCGCAGCACCAGCGCTGCGTCAGAAACCACGTCTCAGCTCAATCTTTCATTACACCATCGAAACCGGTAGTTTGCTCGGTGGAGGGCATTAAATTTAAATTCCAGGCACTTATGCATCATTTGTGACAGTCCTATGACGGTGCTTTCCATATTTATAAAATGCTTTGTGTTGTGGAACTGTCGTGAACATGCAGGAAACATTTTTATTGACATCATTTATTTAATATTTTATTATTATGTCATAAAGCACACCAGGTACTGAGTGACTAAAAGGCTGTCATACTATAACACAGGGGTCTCAAACTCAACGTACCCGGGGGCCGCTGGAGATAGAGTCTGAGTGAGGCTGGGCCGCATAAAGTATTCCAGATAAAGTCCAACTGATCCAATCTTCTCAGTCTTTATTAATAACAATTCAGAACATGAAAGGTTCTTCAGAACATAAGCTTCTCTTACCTTGCTGCCAGAGAGCTGGCAGCGCTTCCTCTTACACAGCTGAGCCACATTTTGCTTGAGGGAGAAAGCAATTGAGACCCTCAGTGTGGCTTGAAGATGCTCATCAGTAAGTTTGGACCAGAGCTTTGACTTATTAAAGTTCATGGTGGAGAATAGCTTTTCACACAGATAGAAAAAAGCAAAACAAAACTGGGTGACAGGACATATGTTCTCTCCACTCGGTGACACTCCCAAATCACGTTTCAAGTGACTAGCGTTGCTAATTTGCTTTGCTGAGCTACGGCAGCCCACAAGTGATAATTAATAGAAAATGCCCAGGGCAACGACTCACGTAGGTGCTTGTGAGAAAAATTCAGGGGCCGCACTAATGTTAAACTTTGATGTCAAGTAGGGGGCCACAAAATATCGTTCTGCGGGCCGCAATTGGCCCCCGGGCCGCGAGTTTGAGACCCCTGCTATAACATCTACCTGTTTTCTCTTTTGCAGTATTTCTGGACTTCATCTTCTCTCTCTTTCTCAACACAACGCTTCACAAAACTGTCAGGATCTTATTCATGCCCCGGTCACATCTCACATTGATTTCTGCAACACCACTCGCTCTGGTTTTTCTATTTAGCTTCTTCATCAGCTCCAAATCATTCTGAAGTTTTTTCTGCTAGGATCACCACCTGCACTAAGATCACACCACTCCTCACGCAACTCCCCTGCTCAACAACACATACATGTCGAGGTTCTGTGGCCCTCCTTAACTTGGCTTGTAAGACCTTTCTCCAGCCTTTCACCTCCTCTGTTCGTTTAAATCTTCCTCTGCTGCTTTGCTATCTGTTTTTAGACTCAACACCGAGGCTGCCAGAGCCTTCAGCTGCTCTGCACCATGACTTTGGAACCCACCACCACTACACATCTGTCAGCTGGACTCTGTTGTACAGTTCAACTCAAAACATGCCTGTTCAGGATAGCGTACCTATTATAACTCAACCGTTATCCGCTCATGTCACATCCATTCTGATCGTATTCTTATTAGTATTACGATTTATGGTGATTTATGGATGGTCAGTTTCCAAGGGTTAGAGATTATTTACTCTGTCCAGGTGAACAGTGGGAATCACTCAAATACCAGCAGGTTGCCTGGGAAAAATAAGAAAACTACAAGTGGGGCTCCCTTGTGTATTTTCTTTTCTTTTTTTTTTTTTTAAAGAGCGCATACACAGTTTTTATTCAGTTTCTTTACTGTACTCACAGTTTCTGTGTGTGACAGTGGAGACAGAATGACAGCTAAACAATAAATGACACCACTCAATCATTCATATGACAATTAAAACTCATTACCTAAAAAATATTCTACTTTTGTTTTCCTCCCTGCTTGAGTTTCAACCTCCGGACTGCCTCCATGGCTCTTGTAAACAACACCATCTCAGGATCATAACTCTCTTCGCTAATGCCTTTATATTAACAGATCCCCCCCCACACACGTTATTTCTACTCACTCCTCTCTTCCAGGAAGACCCTGAGTGCCTCTGGATCCACCTTCCTCCGGTTCGGAGTCTCCAGCTCAGACTCGTCCCAGGGCACAAGTGCCGGGTTGGCTCCGTGGTCAAGCAGCAGGTGGATGAAGGCCACCTCACATCCGTGTCGCAGCACCGCATCCAGCAGGCAGGAGGCCAGGCCGCGGGTCAGCGCCTCGTGGCAGACGGGCCCCGTGTAGTTGAAGTCGGGCTGCGCGCCGGCCTGGAGCAGCAGCCGGAAACAGTGGAGGTGGTGGTAGGCGGCGCTGATGTACAGAGGACACACCACCAGAGTGTTGAGGGTGCGGGCGCTTAGGAGAAGCCGAGGACCCAACTGGTGGTCCATGTCGACGTCAGCATGGAACCTGGGAAGAGCAAACCATGGATACAGTTCAAGTCTTCTAAAACCTAAAATATATAACAAAGGACTGTTGAAAATGTTTTACCATGGAATAATATTACTTCTTTCCTTTACTGCAAATGTTTGGGTCAGACTCCAGCAGGCAACACGGTACATGTCTAAAGATTCTGGTAGAAATGGACAGTGTTTGCCGTTTTAGTCTTTATAGTCAGAATGTCTTGTCAAGTATTTGTGTTACAGTGTGACTACTGTGCTGTTGTTGTAAATGAGTGGGATTCTGTGACTAACAAGGTTTGTTTTTGTGCATTCCAGGAATGGTGAAAGAAGCTGTTTCATAAAGTCAGGAAGTGACTGCTGCCTGAAGCAGTGGAAAATATTGCATTACATAGCTATCAGTAGACCACAAATGCAGAATGCAGAGGCCACAGAAAAGCAGTGCAGGAAAAAAATAAAATAAAATAATAATAATGTTATTATACATATATATATATAAGTGAAGGCTGAAAGATGGACTGGCTTGGCATGACAGTACCTCCTCAGCATTAGTCACCAATCTTCAGCAGTGGGTGAGGTGATAAAACGAATCTTATTGACAGCAAACTGTGTGAAGTTACACATTCAAACCTGTATATGAGAAGTGTGTTTGTTTCACACATCACATATAGGTTCTAGTCAGATCTCTTCCTGTCCGAGCCTCACCTGATGAGCTCCTGCAGGATGTCCAGCCTCCCCACCCGTGCGGCGTGGTACAGCGGGGTGCTGCGGTGGTGGCGGCTCCCGTTGGGATCAGCTCCTGCTTCCAGGAGGATCCGCACACAGTCCAGGTGACCATTGACCACGGCTACGTACAGAGCGGTTTGGCCTTTGACGTCCACCAGGTCCACGTCGGCTCCCTGGGCGATCAGAAAGGCCACGCATGCGGCGTGTCCTGCTGTGGCTGCGATGCGCAGAGGGGTGCAGGGCAGACAGCCACAACACCACACCGACTTCTCATTGATACGCCTGGCACCAAAGAAAGGAAGGGAGTGCTCTAGTATACTGGATTTATTACAGTAGCACTTGTAAAGCTTTTTATAAATTGTTGTGGAATGAAAGCAGGCTAATGAGCACCAAGGCACATCTAAACAATGTATTACTCAAATCACATCAATACAAATGTTCAACAGCGACCAGCTGAAATAACCTGTTAAAAAAAACTCAACATTAGTGCCTCAGCTGGTTTATTATAGGCAGGGCCGACCCAGTGATGTAAAAATGATTTTATTGAGCATGTTGTAAACCATGTGTAACTGGGATGAACTGGCTCAGGCCATTATAATGGGCTGTCTGTGTGTGGACTCTGGGTGCAAGTGTGATACAATGACTGTGGGACTGGGGTTGAATGTGTTCTGACCACTATGGGCTGGTCCTGCATGTGTCTCAGTGTGGTGGCTGTAGGCACAGACTAGGGCTGCACAATATATCATCTCAGCATCAACACTGCCATGTGCACAGTAGTCAAGAGTTGATTGACATGCAGGCTCCACATGTATGCAGCATGAAGATATATTTGCATAAAGAAACAAAGTGGAAGTTCTAGCTGCAGAAATGGGGTAGTCACTAAAATAGGGCGGCTGTGGCTAAGGTGGTCGAGCGGGTTGTCCTCCAGTTCGATCCCCCGCCCCTCCACAGTGGAAGTGTCTTTGGGCAAAACACTGAACCTGAAGTTGCTCCCAATGGCAGGCAGCACCTTGCATGGCAGCTCTGTCGCCATCGGTGTATGAATGCGTGTGTGAATGGGTGAATGAGAAACACTGTAAAGCGTTTTGGATAAAAGCGCTATATAAGTGACCATTTACCATTAAAATCAGGTACTCTGTCAGCAGTCCAGCAAGTGTCACCACTGCACGAGGCAACACGACTAATTTGTTTGACCATTTTAATTCAGCGCTCGTGTTACGCCACATGAGAAAGCTCACATTTGCGGATTTCATCTTTTTAAAAAAATATTTTCCATTTTCTGTTTAAATGCACACAAAAGAAATCACCCTGCTTGTTCTTCCAAACAGAATTAATCAGGTCATCAGGTGACATTTCCTACATTTTCCAAAATATTACATTCCGTTTTTTTTTTTTTTCCGTTTTTTTGCGGCCTTCTTGTTGCTTAAGGCCCTCCAGTAGTTCTACTGAGCTGTTTTCCTCCCCCAAGGCCCACTGGTACTGTAAGGTGCTGAAGATAAAGGAACCCTGCATATGATGTGTGTTATGTCGTATAAGAAACCCACACAGCACAGACAATACAAACCATTTAGTGCCACACAAAAACAGACAAAAAAACTAAATAACTACATTTTCTCTCCAGAACTGTGCTGTCTCTCTACTTGCAGTAAAATACAATCCTGTCCCTCATCACGCAGACTGTCTATCTTCACGATTTCTTCTTCATTCCTAAAAGCTTCAGTAGAAGACAACTGGACTGAAAGAATCTAAAAAAAGAAGTCCTGTTGCCTTCTATTGCAGTTCTACAGTGACCTAGATTAAATCCTACACAGACATTTTTACTTTATCATTTTCCAAGAGAAGCGCGCTTTAACGTTGTTAACTAAAGTGCTGTGCAATCCTCTAATGCAATCACGACTCTGCCTCACCGTCTGAAGCCGTCCTCCTGCAGCAGGTTCCTCAGGGTGTCCAGGTCTCCCACGTAGGCCGCGTTGTGGAGCCGCATGTCGTCCTGCTCCAGAGGCTTGTCGCAGAACTGCTCCTGGAGCCATTCCTTCAGGTTCCGACCTGGTGAGGACACACAACAATGAACAACTGAATATAGTCTGGTCTGGTCTTCCTGTGGAATTCCATCCATCCATTATCTATACACCGCTTAATCCTCACTAGGGTCGCGGGGGGGCTGGAGTCTATCCCAGCTGACT
>NW_007578532.1:295084-322162 GCF_000690725.1 Stegastes partitus | reverse complement strand
CTGCGCCACCTTGCAGCCCCGGGGAAAGGGCCATGAGCGGGATTCGAACTCATGACCTCCACATTGGGACTGTAGCCCTGCACATGGACGCCAGCTCAACCAGGTGAGCTATAGCGGCGTGGAATTAAAAAACAAACAAAAAAGAAACGTATAAAATATCTTTAAAGGAGCTGTTTGATGCTACGTACACAACCAGCTCCCTCTGTAAGATGTTATAGATTATATAACCAAAACATATGTGATGAACTGATGAAGCCTCTTGGATAAGAGGTGAAACGTCTTCAAGAAACTCAAGCAAGTCCAGTTGCTATGATTAATCTACCAGAATAACCGTGACCTGGATGACTGAGAATCTTCACAGATGTGGGGCCTTGATGTCTTCTGAGGGTCCCCTGATTTAGGGCTGCTGATTATCAATAATCAAGAAATACTCTTGCTGTAATAATGTGTCAAAACATGAATAACACAAACCCCAACAGGAAAGTGTTAACAGGCTGTTCCTGGTGATGTTATTAGTGGCGCTGTGGGCGAGACATTGTTGAAGATCACAGATTGATGACTACAGATAATGAGAGGCGGCTACATCAGAGCCCAAGAAGCACATTTTTTTTAAAACTTGATTTATTAAATCAGGAATTTGTAAATGAAATTAACAACACTGATGACTTGGAAAATGCTGAATACCGGATCCAGTAATCACCCAGACTGATGATGACATACAGTAATTCTGTAGTGAGTTTCTGTGGAGCTCCTGTCTCCTGCTGAGGAGATTCTTGAACACAGAAGATCAATAGTGTTAAATTACATTATGTTTTTCAGGTGTTCCTATTATTATGTCCACTGTTTGAAGGGCTCTTAGCAAGGCTGACTTCTTGGTCACATCTACCCAATATATTTAGAATATGTTGGAAAAATCCAGACGAAATGTTTCTCAGGATTGTGACCATATTCCCACAGTTGGGATGTGGATACTTCCTGAAACCAGAGGCCACACCTCAACACACCAGATCTCCTCCACGGCAGCACATCTGTACCGTTTGGAGGAGAGACGTGATGAATCATGGTTCCTACCTGCAGCGGTCGCACTGGGCAGATCGGACACGGTGATGAGCGGAGGGAAATTGATACTGGGCGGGTCGTCCACATCAGCCTCCGGACCGTCGGCCATGCTGCTCCGATGTCACCCACCGACCTGGAACTGAGCTGCGGCGGAGGCTCGACACAAACAGCCCGAACAGGAGAAAACCGACGATCTAGATCAGACAAGAGCCATGAAAATAAACAAACGTGACTGTGTGGATGGAGGCGTCTGCTCGCTCCGCTGCGATACTTCCTGACTGCGCTCAGCGCACTTAAAGGGGAAGCGCTGCGTAAAGGCGCTGCTGCAGCTCAGTGTGGCTGCAAAACGCTGTAACACCTTATACAAGACCCTACAACGCAGAATAACAGGACGTAATAAATAAAGAACCAATAAACGATTTTTAAAAAAGAGCGTTTTGAGCTAAACATTTAGATAGAAAGCTGCGTAATACTATAATAAAACCAGCAAATATTTAAGAATCTAAGAACGATTCCCAGTCAGGGAAATATAAGCATCTTTAAGGATTTGTTAATTTTAATGAATTAATCATCTATATTTTATGCTGTTTTAAATCCTTGTCCAAGCTGCCTGGCAGGGCCGGAGCCAGGATGTAGCCCTGGGTGGCCACCTCAGGCCAAAGTCTGGCCACCAGTAGAGAAGCTCATAAAGCCTTGATTGTGCTTCAGTGCAGATGCACACATTGACTTGTACTTGTTGGTGTTATACTACTTTTCTAGTTTGTTCTGAGTCCGCTTGGAAAACGCTGATGCAAACGCATGCAGGAGGTTGTACCAACGTTGTCCATGCGTACACTCACGCTGTTGTCCTCGGAGCAAAGTTGTGTGGACACAAAGTCTGGCCTGCCGCAAACATCCACAGAGGGCCTGGACTGTTGGGGAGATGGCAAAATAGACATAAAGCCATGCGTACTCACAGACATAGAAAGTATAACATCAGCCTTTAGGAGATACCATAGAACTGGAGTTATGTCATAATGTTATTAGGAGAGTTATATCAATTCTTAAAAAAGCAGCATTTGGAACATCTGTTTATTCTAGTCAGCTGTGAGCTACATTAAAAGCTTTTTATCTGTGAGTCCTCATGGTGCATTTCTGCCTTCATAAGCAAATCATATAAGTGATCAAAGAAAATTAGCTGTTTGGCCAACAGGGATTAGACATAAAAAATAATAATGAGATTTGAGTTTCTGTACTAATTATTTCGTCATTGTGTTGGCCAAAAAGACATCACATTTAATTATGCTGAGTCTAAAATTGTGATGTGTCAG
Organism: Stegastes partitus; assembly: GCF_000690725.1. NCBI lineage: Eukaryota > Metazoa > Chordata > Actinopteri > Pomacentridae > Stegastes > Stegastes partitus. Next base: position 319,793 of record NW_007578532.1, on the reverse strand, counting down.
AGTATTTGGAGTTAGTTGGACGCAAAATATCCCATAAATCTGACTCGCAGTCTGACTATTCAAGCTCACATCCAAGAAGACCATTTAAAAGGCCAAAGAGCAGTTCAGACGAGTGATCCAGGTCAGGTTTGTACTTTGCACTGTATTGTATATCCAAGTTTATGTGTGTTCGTGAGGAAGACGTTCTGTTTGGCTGATAGTAGAGTAGGTATTCCGGGTAAGTGCAAAATGAATACCTAAAACGTACCGCCAAGTCTCTTTTAACTATCAGTGCGTGCCGAGTAGTTTTTGGGTGGGTAACATACACCAGGGAGGCATGCAGGCATGGCTCTGTGCTGCCTGATGACAGACACCGAGATCCTAGTGGTGCTCTAAAAATAAATGACAGGTCAACGGAGACATGTGTCCCTATAAGTGGACATTTTGCTTACAGGCTTTCAGCTCAGCACATAAAAAGGCTGTTTATAGTGGAAAAAGAAACGGATTGGTGAAGGATACAGTAAGTCACTGTAGCCCACAATGTGACACACAACAATGCACAGGTTAGCCCCCACTGAGTACAACACACACAACAATAACCGTTTAATAATGACTTAAGGCCGTGTGGTTAACTTTCAGGATTAAAGTTGCAAAACTGATTAGGCCTCTCAGTTTGGCCTCACTTGAAGATTAGTGGGGAAACTGCAGACCGTGAAAGTGAAAGGTGTGGTCACTCATTAGCAGCACAAACCTTTGTGAAATTCAAAGGCTATAATGAACAGAGTTCACCAGTAAAGAGGCTGCCATGTCTTCTTCTTTGTGGAGCTGTCCTGTTTAAAGGTAAACGCAGATGGATAGTTGAGCTTTCCCTTCGTTGGACTGTGCTGAATTTCTTAATCCACCTGTTGAGACTGGGGCCAGTGTATTCGCTGAAAGCAGGTGTCACGCCTTCTGTAAAGGGGCCTTCAGCTAAATCTCCAATTTGTGTCACAAATGTTCTGTCCAAATCTCGCCTAATCACTGCTAGAGGGGCTTCCTGAAATGTTTTGTGTTGTGCAGCTGTTGGCTTGCCAGAGAAAAGTTTTACTTCTGTCGTGCTGATCGAAGCTTCAAAAGAACAGAGCACGGCCAGTTACCACAAGGACGTCACATAAAGTCCTACATGAAAAATTACAAACCAGGGTTAATATCATTTTACTTATAATGTAACTCGAGCAATCAAGACCTCTCATTAAACTGCCAATTTTAAGGCCAACTTTACTTTAAGTCTGTACTTTTCTCTTAACTCAACAGCTCACCACTCCCAGCTATTAAACATATAAAGAGGAGACAAATATTTATTGAAACGTAACCATTTATTTCACTCCACTACAAAATTATAGAATTATTTGAACTATGATACAGTCTCCACATATACATAATGTACAGTTTAAAGAAAACGTGAGGGCGTGATACAGATAATGTACAGTTTAAATGGTCCTTTTTTAGCATGTGAGCATGCAGGTTCCCGCTTTTCCAGTTTTGAAATGACATTTTTCAATTTAAGTTTGTTTGACTCCACATAATACTGATATGAAAATGGAGTAAAATTAAACAAAAATGATAGCACATGATGACTACTGAATCCTTATAGGAAATAGCTCTGCATCCCTTAAAGACATGAGTGAAAATATAGTTTTTCTAATAACCATTATTGCCCATGAACACATCTAATCTCAAAATTTGTCTGTCAGAAGCTAGAAATGTCTTCCCCTGTCCATTTACAAATCTGTTCTTCAGTTAGACCAGGCGACAACATGGGCAGCATCAGAGAACATATTCATGCTCTCAGCACAGATGTTGTGTCACGATACTTTTAGCAACCCAATGGTCTGACAAGGCGGTGGGAGTGGAAACCCCAGTCTGGGAAGAAAAACATTTTTGGAAATATAATCTATGGTAGAAAAGATAGAAGAGTCACGGTGAAGCATGTGTGGTCACCACATTCACACATGAACTCATGGAACTTGTTTTGTTACTACTGCATTCAGTGGTCGTTATGGGATCACCGTCAGTCCAACCACGAGTTCACAGCAAGCGTCATTTAAAAAAAATAGTTTTCTGTAAACACTGTGAGTCCAGATCTTCTGGGAGGCAAACGTAGCAACTGCATGTGTATTAATGAGAGTGTAAAATTACATTTTTTAAATGTGGTAACTGCATTTTCATTCAGGATGAGATAGGCCACTATGTCAGGAAACATTTGTATTTCATCTACCCCCAGAATACAATCACATGTTTCCATAACTGGAATGTTGAGGAGAAATGGGTCAGCGGCTACTTTCAGTCTCACATCTCTACGATCCAATCTCTTACGACAATTGTCAGTCTAGTATTGCTTCATATTTTTAGTGTTAGCTACATGTGTGAAGTATATTTCTTTTAGGTTTCAAAATGAGCTAATAAAATATTGTCTTGTATTGTTTTCGTTTATAAAGACAGTTCTCAAAAAGTTACATCCAACCAAACGTAGTCTCCGTCTCAAAACAGGAACCGTTTGGCAAATCCTACAGCACAAACAGATAACCGAGATGGTGGCTTTCCTGCATGCTCACGGCGAGGAGAATGGACATATGCTTTACTGGTTTCCCTGAAAGTACATAAAAGTAGTGTGTCTATTATAGTTTTTATAAGCTAGGCGTAGGAGAGAGAAGAAAGAATCCTAACACGGATTACTTGCCAAAAAGCTTTTTCTAAAATAAAAAAAAAAAATCCAAAGTTACATCCTCTAATCATATTTATGTCAAAGTGCAGCAGTGCTTCAAAAGTGGAAGAGTGAATAAGGTAACAAAGACGAACTGCGAAGAAAGAAAGCTCAGCATGTGAACAAAAAATCTAAAGACTAATTTAAACCAAGATATCACAGTTATGTAACATACATTTCAGTCAATTAGGCCACCAGGACCCTCCACAGGAATCCTGGTGTTCTCCAAGCAAGAGGGAAAATGTATTTTCGCCTGCTTTCAATCAGCTGAACGTGCCATGAGGTTGTGTAATTATTGTTGTGTATTTAGTCCAATAGCACTATAGCAGGTGCAATTAGCATCATGGAAAACGAGCAGAATCAGAAAGCAAGCCCGCTAATGACTCAGTATGTTACAAGTCCTCACAACAAGAAAAAACTGCCGCCACAACCTAAAACCTGAAACACATTTTGAATGTGGTCTAATGGTGACTGGATGTGCAGCTTAACCAAGCATTCATAACTATCTACTCCAACTTCCAAATCATGAGCTGGGCACTGGCTCGTACTGAAAGGCACATTACAGAACAAGGGCCGACGAGGTCAGCGTGCAGAGCAGGAAGATGATTTGTATGTATTCATCCGTCAGCCTCATCAGCTGACACATCTCCAACACCACCATCCACTACTTCAAAGCCATCACCCAGTTATTTGTGATGAGTGACCTCTTGACCATTGAGTGGTTGTTTGATTCACCAATATCTTACTCCCACCCCCTTGATGTGCAGGAATACATATGGGTCCATCCCCTGTTCTGACAGGAAAACCGAAAAGTGCAGTGTTTGGTCCCGTCTCACATCATCTCCACGACAACAGGCCTTGACAACATTCTGTACGAGAAACTGCGAATGCCTAAATGTTCAGTGCATTTTTATTGGATTTTCTTTGTAGACCTTGTTTGTCATTCAGGTGCTGGATGAGAAGTTGATTCCAGTCACCATCTTCTGGATCTTCTCTTCATTCTTCAGTATGTTGGACCTTACAGCACAAATCTTGTCGTGCTGGTCATTGATCAGCTGCTCCAGCTCAGCCAGTTCTGCTTTGAGAGGTTCCACTGCATGGTCTGTCGCTCTGCAGGACATACAAGCACGCATACACACAAAAAAGGGATAATTAATTGTTTGTGTAAAATTATATATAAAAAAATAGAGAACCTGCCTACAATGACAAAGCTTTTATTGATAAGTCCTCATATTAAAAAAGCTACCTCAGAGTTGTTTATCTCATCATTTAAGTATAGCAGTGATTACTTTAACGCGTCAGATTCTGAGAGAAAAGAAGGCTGAAGAGTGACACACATTGTGGAAAAACTGCATGTGAAGTGTTTATATTTCTGTCTGTCAGCATAGCAAGAGAAACTACATTTCTATATATCTTGAAAGTAGCGCTAAAAATTAAGAACTGGAATCAGTAATAGAAAAGATTGCACCCTGGCATGAAAAGATGAGTCTACATATGAACTCGTGCTGCACATTAGAGGAACTGTACTGAAAGCATGTTGTGTATGCGTCAACCCAACCTCTGCTCCTGCAGCAGGGCCTGTGCGTGCTCCTTGTTCTCTTTCCGCCAGGTGTGCAGCTCGGCCTGCATGGCATCCATGTCCTCCTGGATGTAGTCCATGATCTTACCCAAAGGCAGGGAACTGCGGCACACCATCTGAATGGACGAGCGCAGCCGCTCAATCTCCCTCGTCACCATGTCCCGCTCCTTCTTCCGAGCCGCTTCGGACACCAAGTTCTGAAAGTGAAGTTTGTGTGATGAGTGAACCTTCAAAGCAGGCAAACATTGCGTTCTGCGAGCGCGCGTGTTGCTATTTGAGGAATGATTAAAGGGAACTTCTGGTATAATTTCATGAACAGGTTCAAGAACAAAGTCTCAACAGGCAAAGAAAGTACGTTTTTATACGATCTGCATGATTTAGCACTCTGCACTATATCAAACAGCTGTAGGAACACATAAAACACACACAGAAATCACTTGAGCGTCCCTAGACCAAAACATAATAAACTCTCTTTAGGAATTCCACCTTTTCCAGCAAAGTCTCAAATGCCCACAACCAGAGCAAGGCTGCATTTAGTGGTTTAGGATTTCAAGGCTAAAAATGTTAAGCAGGAATTCTACCAACCTAGCTGTATATATAAAGATCAAACATGCTGCTGAATTGTGTTGGCCAAAGTGGGGGGGACTGGCTGGCTGGCTGGTGAAGGCTTCCAGTTTATGGTGTGCGGCTGAAGGGGGTGGTGGGGGGTGGGGGGGTTCGCTTTATCCCAATTACACTCGGTCCCTTGATGACAAAAAGGAGGGGAAGGTATCAGGGAAGGACCTCCCTTGGCAAGGAGCAAACCCAAGGATGTTTGCTCAGCTGGGCTTCGCAAGGCCTGCGTGTGTGATGGTGAAAGCACTCAGTATTGCAACCCTCAAGCCACACACAGAAACATACACACAGACACACACACACACACCTACAAACACCAACCAGAGGATCAGTCAAAGCATACAGTGAACACACATAACCCCCACCCGCAATCTTGGTCTTTAAGTCTTGTTTATTTTAGTAACAGGCTGTGGCAGCGGGGTTATTTTACTACAGTATTGAGTAACAACTACTACACTTATGCCTCCTTTCAAGTTCAACTCTGGGCCCAAATTATACTATTTGGCTCCAGACTGGAGCACCTGCCTTCACGAAGCGGCCGAATTCGAACTCGCAACAGTGTGCAAACTAAATGACAGCTTCCTCTTAAAAACACACAATCTGTCACAGAGGCCGCTCGGGTAGCAGGCCGCATATGCTTGACATAGCTGGCGCGCACAGCGTTTGTCTTATCAAGCCATCTCTTAAAACAAACCAAAAAAAAAACGCTAAGTAATTACAATTTTGAAAGGCAGCTTGACTAGACAAGACCACACTGCAGGAATGACACCGAACATTATTGTTTGCCACCATTTCTCGTCAGGAAGCAAGTACAAATTTCTGACAACCTCAGTCTGTTACCCGTTTGTAGTGGCTCAAGAGTGTGAAGGTTGAAATGCCTTGGCCCAGTGGTCCCCCAGCAAGGTGGGTGGCTTTCCACTGGGCGTCATGAACCCTGCAGCTAGACAAATACTCTATGGCTCATTCGGCTTGCCTGGCTGCGGTTTAGTCTGCATAGCCCAGACGGAACCCATGGCTTCATTCTATTTGCCGTCCCCTTGCTACCTCAGTCCCCCCCACCTTCCCCTTCTCTGTTGGAAAATAAAAAACTTGGCGTGAAAACATGACCCCTTGTTCATGTGCACTCTGCCTGGGTAGATATAAATCACAGCTTTATGGAGGTCTCTGTCAGGGTCTACGAGACCTGTGTGCTCCTAGTTTTCCTTTTTCTCACCCAGATCACAGAACAATATTTAGACGTGGTGACCACAGAGGAGTAGGAGGTGAGAGAGGAGGAAGAGGGACAGGTTTTCCCATTATCTTAGTCAGCGATGAAAGCCTCAGGAACTGGGGAAGACACAGCCTTTGGCCGCTGCTAGAAAAGTGGAACTGGATTAGTAGGATCAAGAAGAAGTCTTGAGTTTTATACCTACATGGTTTTTTTTTTTTTTTTTTACATATTGCCATATTTCCATAGTGTGAAAGTGCCTATATGATGATAAATTTAAACTTGTTTCATCACCTGTTGAGGGGATTTCCTTTACTTTAACTAAATACTTAGGTTGCCTTCCCAGGCGCGTCCACAGAATGAAAATACGCTCTAACTCTACAACGTGCAGTTCAGTGTGAAATTCACCCAGTCATCACATGCCTAATCAGCTTAATTAGGAAATGCGTGCAAAAATGTGATTTATGGACTGCTTGTGGGGATTTTCTGGAGAAAAAAACATTCTTCAAAGTACCCTCTGACAAGAAAAATAGCAAGCAAGCATAGAACCTGTCAGAGCCATAGAAACCTTTGGGGTGTCATTAACTGGGAAAACAATGATTTAGACACTAGCTGTCCAGCTGATGGCGAGTGAGCAGCTTCTCTTATGAAGAGGTTAAACCTGTTTCCTGTAACCTCATTCATTACTGCTGATTTATCTGATTATATTTAGTCAAGAAAAGGATAGGAAACAAATGTAAAAGCCTTTCTGCTACATCCACAATCAAGTTGAGTCAAATTAAGTATAAACTGAGGTGGTCACAGTAAGCAAGCTCAAATGCTGAAGACTCTTTGTGAACTTAAGGGAAATAACTCAGATAATCACACACACCAAAGGTTTCGTAAGTAAGTTATAGATAGTTGTATTATTAGACCACATAGAACAACTGTAGAGCTTCTGTGGACAACTCTCCTGGCTACTGGGACCTGTTATATGAAGCAAGTTTGGCATACTCAGGATATCTTTTTGTCATCTGGCTTCACTAAACCAAACAGCCGCAGTCAGTCTAAGCAGTCAAGCGATGCTGGTTATCAGCTTGTGAAGTCAACCCAGGTTTTCTGAACCTTGCTATCACATAAAAGGGTAGGTGTTGGCACCAGATGACCAATCACAAACATAAGCAGCATTTCACATAGGAAGAACAAACTAGGATCCTAAACCAATATGAGGAAATTGAAAATATATACATGATACGGGCACAACTGCTACAGCCAAAGCCAGGAAGGAAATCTGGCAAAGTAAGCCGACTCAGTAAATGCGACGTTAGCAGGATATCGATGTCACTGCCCGTATAAGATGTGACTACAATCAGTTTGGGTATTCTATTAAATTATTGTATTACTTTAATGTATTCCAAGACAATTGTAGTCTTCTTTTTTTCAGCTGCAAGTCAAAACACGTAAAACAATCTTGGGATCAAGCATGGAACAAAAACAGAGGTCAGACCAGTAAGGATACTTATAAGACCAACAGGTACAAGGCTTTCATACCTTCATCAGTCAAATACAAAGACATGCAGGACAATAAAATGTCTTAGAAACTACTTGCAGCTCTGAAAACTCTTGCCCTCTTCAGAGACCTTCTCACTTTTCCTGAAAAATAAAGGGTTAACCTATAGTCGGGGCATCGAAAGAGAATTAGCTCTGAACGTTGTTGAAGGGCTTCCTTGCGATTTTGCATGAAGGGCCATTCAAAAGTCTTGCTAGATCATAAAAATAGTTTGGAGTCAGTGAGGTGAGGAGAAAAGCGATGAGGTTACAGGATGTTGTTACAAGGTCACTGTAGCCCCTTGGGGAGACGAGGGGGATCGCCACCCTGGGGTACGGGGTGAACTAAAAGGAAACTTTCAAAGAACCACAGGCTACACTGCAGTAAAAGAAAATGGAAACTGTATTTTAAAAGGGTCCTTAATCTTTACAACGTCGTCATAGAGAGAAACAGAAGTTTTGAAGGTCTGAAGGTTTGCAATATGTCGTCAAGATTGCGATGTGGCTAGAAAACAAATGATTGCTGCCTTTAGGTAGTAGCACTAAGTGCTCATAAAGCCGACCAAATTCTTCCAACAGGTCAATCCGACCGCTACAAAACTAATACGACTAATGGTATGCCACAGGGTCATTTCCTTATGTTTCTACAAAAAAAAAAAAAAAAAGCTGGATGTTTATGAAGACACAGAGGTCTGCAGAGAGTAGTATTTATTTTCTTGACAATTCTGCAGAGAGTATTCTGGCCCTTCTCCTCCGTGACTCTCACTCAACAGCCATCCATTTGTATGCCACAGGGTTTATTTATACATTACAAACCTTCATCAAGGCTAATTTGATGGGGTAAAGAAAGGGGGAAAGGAGTACACAAAAATTCTTATGAAAACGCAGCTGTTGCAAAGGGCAGATTCTGTCTAAATAAAAAGAGAAGTATCTTGGAATAATATACAAGGCCGCCGGGGGGTCATGAGGAAGGTCACCCCCATAAATATACAGCAAATACTTCAGTCGCACACACTGGTGGAACGTTGCAAAATACAGTCGCTTGACTGTTTGAAAGTTCCCTCTATTTACATCTGTACCACAAGAGCGAAATTTAGGAACGACAAAGACCAGAAATCACAGTTGAGATTAAATAAAAACTTAATTTCCATGAATTATACAAAATGTTACACAGGCCAACATTTTTCTCCTGAACTTGATTCTAAACCAGAGGGGTTTGTGAGTTAGTCAGAAACTGTGTTTTGATAAACACCAGCATTAAGAAATGAATTGCAGCAGCTGCAATTTTAAACCAGTCAAACCACAGAGAATGAGGAAGCTCAATATTTACATTTTTGTCGCTGCGTGTTTTACCATGATTACAATAATAAAAAAAAATTTCAAAAACGACTCCATTAGGCTGACCTCTCCACCCTTTCATGTCAGGAAGGAAGTCATTATAGTTCTTTATACAGCTGACGAGGCGAGGCCAATAATGATGGAGGGGTGGACTGAACAGTTCACAGTTCCTATGTGCAGACATACCTGCACTAAGCTGCCCTGCAGATCATACAGGATGCTTTGAAATGAGGGTCTGGAGCCCCTGAAAATGGAGGAGGCTGCATTAACAAAATTAGGATAAACTCTACAAGCTCAGGTTACGCAAAGAGCTCTGCTGCTCTGTTGGATGTTTTGCCTGTGTGTATCCGTTACTATATTTAACACACATAAAGTTTGTTAAATGTCAGGCCTACAAATTCCAGCTGAGCTATTTCAGTTTACTTCTAATTAAGCTACAACAACTACAGGTGTGAGTTATGAGGGATGATGTCTGAGGCCGCAGCTAGGAAGAGATAGATCACGGGCCTTTCTGCATGAGTGACATTCCAAAACAGTGCATCAATCAGAGTCAGGGTGGTCAGCTAGGAAGGGATGCAGGGAGAGTATGCCTCAGTGAAGTGGACCACCCAAAGCAGACAGCATACACCACCTCACACCACGGAGTACAGACCAAACTGTAAGCTTCACACTGTTTCATACTCCAAATATTGATGAAAGACCGCTCTCTCTGGCTGATAAACAGGCTGACAGGAGGGACTCCGTGAGCAATAGCAGCAACGTGCCACCTCAAGAAACCTTGTCTGTTATGCCTAAATCAAAGAGGAGATGGGAGCGAAGACGAAACCTTACTGGTACCCCCATTGGTAGAAGTGTGAACAGAAAACCAGCTCAAGAGCTAGTCCCCAAGATGGCAGATGCCTTCTAACTGTGCACAGAACAGAGTCTGGAACCAAAACAGATTAAGCATATCTAAAATATTGAGCAACCCAAGAAAACAAGCTCATTTTGCTCCAGACATCTTGATGTGTGTATCAGTTGTGTGTGGGCTGTTAAGGGCCATACTTGCTTGTCTGATTATTAGCCCCTCAGCTTCACTGAAGGGGAACATTTTTGTGGTTTTTTAGGCAGTGCAATTACACCTCCCCATTCCATTTGTTTATATCTTTCTTTTGATAATAACCAGTGCTGCACTGGGGGTTCAGTGTGGTCAAAGCATGTTCCCTAGGAACAAGCTTTGCAAAAGGAATTGCTGATAGATGTGGTTGAGATGTTTAAATTGGGTTCCAAGTCACTGATACTGATCGTTTGGACAGAACTGGAGTAATAGTGCCCTCTAGTGGCAATATATATATATATTTTTTAAAAACTACTGAACACAATACATACCTGTTCTTTAGATTTGGGGGAAGATGGCGACAACTCGTAGTCTTTCTTTGTCTCAAGGATCTTTTTCACAAGACCACCTACAGCAAGAGAAACCGTGAAAAGGAAAGTGAAAGATTTATTTCCACAAACTATTAAGTGTGTCAGTATTTCATCAAGATGAGGAATTAGGGTGAAATGTAGTGCTACTGGGCTTTTGAAATAAACAAACTGATAATAATATGAAACAATGAAAATGAAAAAACGTACCGTGTTTCTCTTCACTGTCTACTTCTTGTGTAGGTTGCTGTAACAGAGAAAAAATAGATATTCAACTATTTCAGGCTTCTGTTTTTCTGTGAAGTCACTGTTCAAGTCACTTACCACCTCTATTTCAGGAGCATCTGCAGGTGGAGGGACTGTTTCCTCCACAAGAAATTGCTCATCTTCGTCCTCCTCATCCTCAGACAGCCTCTTCCCGTCCAAGATGACAGGTGCTGAGGGCTTGGCACTAGACAGCCTAAAAAACAAACACAGAGCTTGAGCTGAAATTGTATTTAGCAGACATAGAGACGGGTGACATCTTAAAGGAAAACCCCTGACCCTTTCAGAGAAGGGATCCGAATGGCTCTCTAATGCTGTGAAGTGCATTTTGCTGTCATGCTTTGGATCCATGTGTCCCCTTAGAGGACGTTCAGGGACGGGTCACTGCAAATCAATACGAAGTTGCTCTGAAGGATCACCTTTATTTAACGAAGAAACCTTTCTTTCCTGATGAGAGTGCGTTCTTCTAAGATGGAGTCCCTGAATGGTTTGAGGATTTGTAAAAGATGTGAATCATGTGCTGTTGCCTTCACGGTCACTAGATCCAGTTGAAATTCTACTAGAGATTTTGGACCAAATGAGGAAAAATCTTTTGCAAGAATGTTGTTTTGTGGAGAATCAACCCTGAGGTGCATGTTGAGGACAATTTAATCCTGCAGAACTGTTCCAAACACTACCTTCATTGAGGGAATTTACTCTGTTTGGTTTGACCAATTGCAATCGATGCGCAGACAAGACTACTAATTATTTCACGAAGAGAAGGAATCTCTGGTCATGTATAGTATAAATGCGTTTAAAAAAACCGTCACCTCTCAGCTGGGGTCACATCACTGTAGCTTTCTTGTCTCTTGACTCGAGGAGGTGCTGGTCGAGCGCTGCTTGGCCGTGCTATTCGTCTGCTGCTGTTGAAAGAAGAAAAAAAAAAAAAACGTGTTAACAGCTCTCTGAGATTTGCCAAATGTCTACTTTGTGACAGCTACACTGAGTCATTCAGATTGTAGGGGGATAATTGTTGCTCTGGACAATATTCACAATATTAGTAACAGCTGCTGTATCACAGCTGCCCAACCAACCAATCATAACAGAGCAGTCATTTGAAAGGCAAAACTTTCCAAACTGAAATCTGCTGGAACAGATCTTGGATCGATCCCTGGGCAACCGTTCAAAAGCAAAATTGACCCCAATTTTATATTAAAAAAACACTACACGATATTACGCAATGTAATAACACCACATATAAAATCCTGTCAGCTTCTTTCTCATATTTTTACTGAAACAAATGAACTTTCTGAGCTTCATCAGTATTTTATGCATCATACGACTATAATACAATGTTGTTTTATATATTGTTTAGGCTGGTCATACTGTGCAGAGCTCGACGTACGTGCATGTTTGTCTGACAAAACCAAAAGCAGCTTAAGCAGCAGAAGAAAACTCTTTGTGATGATTAACTTGAGCAGTGCTTTTTGCATGTAAGAAATAATGGTTTATAGCACCCTGTACAGCGCTTCAGCAAAGTGTTTTTAAAGTGAGTGATGGCTTAGTGTTGACAGACCTGGAGGTCATGTCAGATGGCACTGAGGATCCTCCAGTGTCTCCATTTTCCTGGGGGACAGGTCTCTGGGCTAACTGAGCATCTCCATCTGTGAAAGAAAACCAATCCCTAGTGGTTAGCGTGATGTAATACAGTAAAGATCACAGCTGTGCTAAGCAAAACACTGCTCGAACAAGTATGGACCAATATCCTTCTGTCGTCTTAAATGGTACCATTCTGAAAATGCAAAATTCAGTTATACAACTACTACTGCCTTCTCGGATTTACGTCCAGCCCAAGGACGTTCTCCGCTGAGTGCTCCAAACTAAAACTACCTATAATTCTTCATGTGCTTTAAAAGTTAACCCAACACCCACTGGTAATCTTGTTTTTGTAGACCTCCAGCAGCTTCACTTCTCAGCTGAATGGAGTAATGTACAGTATACTGTTGGGTGTGGCTGTAGGTGCAATGGAACATATCTGACCACACTCAGCTTCAACAACCCATGATCCTGAGTGTGGTCAGAAGTAAAACAGGTTTAAAATGTCCAACCAAAGAGCAGAGGCAACTCAAAGAAGAAGGTTGCCAGGAGGGGCAATTGTCACTCCAGTGGCCACAATAGATGCAACAGGTCAGGTTCTTTCACTGAAACTCTTATGTTCCAGTTTACTGCTGAAGCTGCACAAAGCCACCTGTCCATCTCACGCTCCATTTTTCCATCACTCATGAACAAGATCCTGAGATTTTAAAATCTCCTTTGATTTGGACAGCAAATCCCAAAACCTGTTTTGGCATTTCATAGCAGGATACTGGCAGCAGTGACATTTTTTGTGAGTATGGATGCATTACAGAATCTGACACCTTTTATCAATATAGTAACCACCGAGTTATGGCAAAACGTATCTGAGTACAATAAAAATGCAATTTATTATACCCTAAGTCTCTGTGGTTTGAAAAACTATCATCACACATGGGCAGAATTTTAAGTATTGCAAAAAAAAAACAACTATGGCTGTCTTGCCTGTAGGTAAACTTTTCCCCAACTAATACTCTGCAGCATCTCGTTTCCAGGGCTATTTCAGGTTACCCAAGTCACATAATGTGAACTGTTCCTGGATTAGTCTATGCAAATCAGACAAATTTTACCAGTTAGTCAAGAAAGTATATAAGGATGTTTCTTCACCGTCATGTGTACATAGTTTTCAACTATGCTCTATACCACAACAGTGTAAGATTGTCAGTGGCCCCATCTTGCAAAAAATCTGCTGGTGCTCCTTCCAAAGAATCTTTATTTTAACAAACTTTAAAATCTAAGTGGGCAGGCAGTTTTATTACCCTCAGATTGAACACAAATCTCCACACACAGAACATTCTCGCACAGTGCTCTTGTTAACTTGGTGGCTCCACTTGCTTGTGATAAATGGGTAAACATTGCTCTCTTCAAACCATTACAGCCTTCTGTTTATTATCAAAAACGTCTTTTTCCTTTGCGGCCAAGCGCTCGCTGAAAGGGATTTGTTGAAAAAATAAAATAATATATAATAAGGTCTTGACCTTACGATGAAACGTGTCCTGAGATGACTTGTGTTGAGACTCGGCACTACGATTAAACTGAACTGTACTGAATAGAAGACAATTCTTCCCCGTACATGCCTTGTATTCTATTTCAAGTTTAGGTTGGGTCAGGCACCATTCCAACAGCAGACCTGTAAAGCTTGTTTAGACAGGGTATCTAATTCCAGGATTTGCATATAAAACTTGACTGACTTGCTCAGATGCTTTAGCAATGAATATCACGGTTTTTAATCATTGAGTGAGTCATTCAGGGAGCCAGTAACTTACTGGACTCACTGTCTGACTCAGTGTGGAGCCTGAATCCAAATTAGCATTCTGACATTTTGGGAGAGCATTTCACTGCCACCTAACCCTGAGGTAGATTAGAAAACTGACTCATATTATTTCACTGTAGGTTTCATAGTAAATGCGGGTTATTTTGTTAATTTAATTTTAAAACTATTTTATGTTCTTTGCATGGAACTAACAATGGGTACAGAAGCCCAGCATTGAACAAGTCCCAGGGCTAAAATACTGAAGACCAGAGGACCAATAAACTCCAGCATTCCTGATTATGCTATTGGTGCTAAAGGCATGAAGGAAATAGCTTTCACATTCATTAATTTTACATAGCATATTTTATCTTACCAACTTTATTTCAGTTTTAGAGTAATGACGAAGTTTTGCTATTTTCAAAGTCCCTTGATTTAATTTCATCTGTTCTCTGACTGAATGCTGGTGTCTTGACTAAAACTATGCTGCACAGAAGTCAATACTGTCAAATAAAGTGCCCTACATTCAACCTTTACACCTAAAAGTGAAGGATAAACGACAGGAGAGGATGTTTTTTAATACGGAGAGAAAATAAAACAATGTTAATTCTGTTCCTAGTTTGCGTCATTTATTTTCTTAAAAAATAAAACGAATCAATCAGAGTACCATTTAACGACAGGATCAATGAGCAGTATTGGTAAAAGTAGAGGTCCTGTTCAATTTAAACGATTCCCATTCCCACATGGCACTACATAAGAGAGCGAGCGAGAGAGAGGAGAGAGAACACTTACCTCCCTCACTGTCAGATTCATCTGTTGGGGAAACAAATACATCGTTAGGGTCGTTTCTAATCAGAGCACAAAGAAACACTAAAGAGCAATGTGACACGCAAAGTATGGACTAAACACAAAAACAGATAAATCAATCGGCTGCGCATCTTTGAAATATCCAATGAAGAAAGTTTTGGTTGAAACCTTATTATTAATGTCAGTTCTTTGAAGCTTTATTGTTCCTGCCAACAAAGCAGTAATGTTAATGAGTCACTCCTATCTCCCACTAAGGGAACTAGTCAACGATTTTATTAGTGGAGTGTTAATAGAACCCTGTCAACTGTAAAAATCAATTTGGATGTACTAAAAAGCCCTTCTGTCGATGACGAAAACGCAGTCCAGAGCATTACTTGAAACATCTGTGTTAACTTATCGGAGGAGACGATTGAAATAGGGTGATGGGGGTAGAATGAGGTGGTGAATGGGTGCTACCTTGACCTCCAATTTTGGGTCTCCGCCTCTGTCCTTTGGCGGAGGAAGGCCGAGGTATTCTAGCTGGACTGTCAGACTGTAAACGGAGGAAAGAAAGAAGGCAACTTCAGAAAGACAAGCACTGAAAGTCAACACACATTGATGCATTTTTATGTACAGCTCTCTATTGTGCTATCTTCTATTTTTGTATGTAAAAAAAAACCACACAATTTAAACGCTGTAAATCAAGAAGGAGGGAATGCAGCTGAGGTTAGATATACAATTAAACATATGAGATCATAGATCAGAGAAAAATAATTGGGATTTAAAACAAATATAACCAAAGTGTCATTGTTATAAAAACAAATAAAATACACTGGACAGTTTATATGAGAAGGGTCAAGCAATATAATACACTGTCCTTAAAAAGAACTAGAGTGCCAAGAAGGGTGTAGGACTGACTACTGAGAACTCTTCACAAGATAGCAACAAAGTATAGCTAGAACTGGAGATTACTGTAAATTAATTTAGTCTGGAAATCAGGTCCCCTCTGTGCTACAAAACAGGCTATGAATAATTGAACGCCTCACACCTCACTACACACCACCAAACCCGTGTTTCATCTTCAAAATGGCTATCCCACATGTGAACAAGCAAATCTGTGACCTTAGCTGTTGTACAGCTGACTCATGAAGCTCAAACATTTGTCTTACATCATTAATGAGTCTCAGAATACTCTGGATAGAGGTTTTGCATCGCAACAGTGATCCAGGCTAACAGTCACATGAACACGAGGAAAACTGTAGCGGATTGTAATTGCACTGACTTGATGAAACAGTATCTGAAATGAAAAAGAGCGACGGAGCCACGTCTACTATTACAGCAAATGAAGTTCTTACCTGGTTCTCAACTGCTTCTGTGGGCTGTACAGGTAAAGAACACAGCATTATATCATACCCACATAGATCTGTTACGCAGGTGTTACAGCAAACATGACCTCATGTCTGTTCCACACTATAGCCCAAACTAGCACCAAATCAAGCAGCTAGCCACCCCGAGGCTATTGCAATAGTCACCACATTCAAGCACTAAATTGTCTGCAATATGCAGGACTATTCTACTGATCATTTCTGCAGGCATGAATACCTCTTCATCTGGGTTTGGGTCCTTGCAAGATAAAGAGGGACAACATTGGAGCACATGTTTTCGAAAATCACTGAACAACTCTTGTTTCTTGAATTTACCGAATCATCTCACAGAAAACTCACAGATATTAAAATACGTTATCGGTGAGAAGTGCAAACTTACCGCTGGCACAGTTTTGGCTGTTTTGCTAGGCTCTTCAGGGCTGGGTTTCTGCTGTGGCTCCTCTGATACTCTCGCCTGATCACAAACACACACGCACATTGAATGGAAATGATGGCTTGTTGATGGCATTTATTATGTGACAATATGTGAGTGGAGTCAGGGGGCATACCTTGCTCTGTCCACTCTCTCCACTTCTGTTTCTTTCATCCGTGTCTTTGTGTCTCTCTTTGTCTCTATCTCTTCGTTTTTCCTTGTCTCTTTCTCTGTCTCTGTGAGGATCTCTCTCTCTTGTCCTTTCTCTGTCTTTGTCTCTCTCCTTGTCTTTTTCCCTTTCTCGATCCCTCTCTCTGTCCTTCTCCTTGTCCTTGTCCCTGACTCGTCCTTTGTCTCGCTCCCGGTCTCGACTCTTGTCTTTGTCTTTGGCGTGGTGGTCCTGTTCACCGCGGTGGTGCTTGTCGGAGCGCTCCCTGTCACGATGGTGTTCTTTCTCTCCATCTCTGCGTCGACCCTCCTGCTCTTTGGGCTGGTCCGGGTCCTTCTGGTCCCGACTGCCACTGCGTTCTGTAATCTTTTTCTTTTCCTGAAATAGTTTTTACCAACACAGTGGATAAGGACTTAATGACAGCCATTATAAAACACTGTAAAACTGATTATATGAACAAAGCCATCTCATCACCAGACTAAATGGTAAAATAGAAAATACAGTATATGTAGGATTGTGTAACAAAAAAATTGCACATTTCCAGTGGGTTGAGGACTCTCACCTCTCTGTCTGGATGACGTTCACGTCCCTCCCTATTCTCCTTGCCCTGGGACCTGGAGGTGCTGGCTTTGGTCTTTATGTCCACCTTTTCTCCTGTGACCACTCGCTTAACTGCATCCTCACTGGACATCTGCAGATCAAGCACAGAAGAGTCATTTTATCTGATGCTGTAAAGACCTGTGAGAAATAAGCTGTTGTTTGAATATTTAACAAGGACGGTAAAAAAACGCTGCGTAAAAGATCGGCCTCAAAGCATGTCGATGTGTTCAAGTGTCCTTAAGCAAAACTCTGACTGTAACATTTTTAAAAGGGACAATCTGTCGCTCATTTTGTTTTTCCTGTGGAATGAGGCAGACGAAAGGCCATAAAATAGCACTAAAAAAACACAGGGGTGCACGTAAGGTTTATTGCTCTGAAAAGATAAGAAAAGAATTGAAGAAATAAATTCGTTTTTTGCCATTTTGTTAGATTAATGGGCGATGATGTATCTGCTCAGCTGCCTTTCCTGACTGAGCCTGCTCATTATAACCGTCGTCATACTTTGAATTCACATCACTGTCAGAGCTCGACCCACGTTTGTGACATTCTCACGGTTTGTTTAGAATTTACGAGACGCTTCATACAAGCTGAAAACTCAGAAATACTATCGCAATTGTAACCACATGCCATCAAAACAGAAAACTAACATTGCAAAGGCTACGAGGAATAAATTTATATCACCAAGAATAGTCTTCAAACAGTTTAAAGAGTAACTATCCCCCAGGCATCAGCTCATCTGTTTACACTTAATCTCTGGGGTTCAATTAAAATATTTCAAAGTTTTCCCTGAGGAAGTTCGACAGTTTTCCCAAGAGCATGTTATTTTGACGTGAAAAATAACACATATTAAATTTTCTTTTTATGTAGGGCCATCATTCAATTTGGGTCTCCAGTGTAACAGACATAAACAATGAATAAATTGGAGACACTTGAGTGTGAATGTATTCCTCTAAGCGTGTGCGTGACATCTTCCAATGAGACGAACCTTGTTGAGGCAGCACTTGGCGATGGCCTGCAGCAGCTCATTGGTTTTCTCAGGCTCGTGGCCGGCGACGATGCGCGCTGGCTTTGCTGCCAGGGGCTCGCCACTCACCAGCATCACCACATCTATTGCTTTCTGGAGGAAGACTATTTTAGACTCCTTATCCTAGAAAGAAAAAAGGATGCTGTGATGATTAGGTCAGTGCACAAGAGAGATAAGAAATGGTGTGTGGTGGTGAAAGTCAAGAGCTCCAGTGGGATTATTTACCGCTGCTGTTTCAAAATATTAAACACTTGAGATTTGCACACGCAGAATTCAGCACAAGGTAGTCCTATAGTGCTATAAATCTACATAGCCTGCATTGTATTTGTAAATATAATTGGACTAACAATTACAAACTGTGTCCACCATTTTGGTTTGATTCCTCTCTTTTCTTGCTCATTCTGTTTAAAATACCAAACTATGTTTTACTTTGCAGGGGTGAATCTTAAGTTGCTACACATTATAAATGTTTCCAAGGTGTGAAATGAGCTCTGAACAGGAAATCTAGCAATTCGACATAAAATCATGAACCTCCAAAGTCCAGTGAGCAACATGTTGGCATTTACGTGGCAGCATGAAAGACAAAATGGAAAATCTGGATATAACAAGGACAGCCTTCAGAAAAGGACGAGCAAACAAGCATCCATCCCTCCTTTGGTTTAATTCCTGCATTCTTGTATGCATGTAAATAAAACAGACCTTATTCCAGACTAATGACCCAGCTAAACAGTGCCTCTAGTCTGTCAGCCTGCTGCATCTGAGAAGCCTGCCAACTGTGTAACATAAGGACATGTATCTGGTGCAACCACCTGGCCCTTCTGTGTAACATCTGATAATAGGCTGGCCTTTTCAGCGATGAGCCCTTTATGAAATTTCTATTCAGCAACACGCTCTTGCACAGGAGCTTTTAGGGCAAGTAATAAAATACATAATTGACAAAAAAAAACACTGGGGAGAAACAGCAGTCGGCAATTTATCAAAACTGGTGTGTTTCAGACACATAATGGCACGTCTAGTCCTGCAGCCTTTACTGCTGCAATGCTCTCCTTTCAGGATTACCAAACCAATGTTATATGTTACAAATTTCATAATGAAAAACACTACATGGTCTTGTGTCTTGCACCAAAATTCTTCAGCCTGTTAAATTCATCTTACAGCCTATCTTGCTATTATTTGATGCATGATCACATTCAGTGATCATGTTCAAGCTTTTTCGCAACAGAAAATAATGTCTGAGAGGGTTTGTAATATCCATGACGAGCTATCATTATCAGGATATATTAATGAAATGAATGAATGAAATGAAAAATACTTTATTCATCCCAGAAGGGAAATTCAATAATATTATATTAATATTGATTAAACCATTTTAAAAAGGAAAAGCACATTGAAAATATATCTAGTTTAAGAGCTCAAGACAGTAGTTTGAATACAAAAAATGTCCAATTGAGAATAAAATATCAGGATGTTAAACAAATTAACAACAGATCTAGGGCTTGTCCTATATTATCAAATTTTTTAAAAAGCAGCATATTCAAGAGGCCATGTGATACTACATATCCCTTTCACTGAGACTTTGAAAATGTCTCTCTCCACTTAATACATGCCAAGACACATCAATCAACTTGTGGTACCTCCTAGATAAGACCTACAGTCTTTAGAAGTCTCACCACTCAGCAGCCTGCTTGGTAATGCCCCTGGGCAGTTACTTCAGGCTAACGAGACCAGACTCCTGTCTACATGAGCAGGGAGAGAGCAATAACTGCGATTTCAAGAGTAACTGGATCACTGACTGTATTAAATCACCAGCCAAATCTGACAAAAAAAAGGCCTAAAAGTCTGGCAAACTTGCTCCACATTAAAGTTTGGTAAGCATTTTTTCCTCCACAGTTATACTTCTACTGCGCATGGACACAGTTTCATAAAATGATGCCTGAGTCAGTGCAGCAACACAATGGTAAAAAGCAGCGAACTGGCTTGTTGGGGGAAGTGCAAGACTTGTGTCATACAACGCCATCAATGGTACCACAGAATTCTCCCATAGACTGCTATTCAGGATTCTTTACATCATGTCTGCAGCAATAACACCAAACTAACATTGTTTAATTTCCAGAACTTGCCCATACAGTTGTAAGATATTGAGTTTTGAACAATAACATTCATCCGAGGTCAGCTGAGAGGACTCTTCTCCTCTTCTTGTAGCATCTTCTACTATTCCAGCAATAATCTCAGGTCAGTTCACAAACGGCAGACTTGAGTTCTGACACCTTGAGAAACCCTCTCAGTCATGTCCTGCCAGATCCTCTCACTCAAAGGGTGTTACACAGGCAGCGTGTAGAGTTACCCCCACACACAGAGGCTCTCAGACTGTTCCACGCAACGCACAGGTGACCTCATAAACAAGGCTGCTTCTTCGGACATGAAAAGCACATTAACAAAGGCAAACGAATATAGAGGAACACGATTAACTAAAGAACAGTGATACCAGCTTCGTTCAGCAGGAGACCAGAGGTAAAAGAAAAGAGAACAGCCAAACACACAGAGGACAGTCGCCTTACCTTTACACTGTCTGACTTCATTTCATTTTCTTCATACAAGCCTTTCATAAAACCAGTGGTCCTGATGACCTAAAAGTGGTGAGAAAAAATGGTTTAACAGTCAAGTCAGATCATTTTCACAACTGACTATTCCATATTTTTAAAAACACACACCATCCGCACTGTAAAATAAGTACCCAATACAGAAATCTATTTCTATAATTTCACAACATGTAATAGCAGTAGTGCTTTTTATACTACAGGGTAGCTTGCTAAACAACTATTTAAGCTTGAAAGTAGCACTCTGGTTGAAAATAAGTTTAACAGTTTGAAAATAACATTCAGACTTTACCAATTTAATTTCTGAAGTCAGACTCAGACACACTGCAAATGGGAGGAAAGGAGTCGCACATACCGACACGCTTCCCTTCATCAAATATACATGAACCTACAATGAAATATAAGACTACCCAACAGGTGGAGAGTGAGAATAAGATCTCACCTCTGTTTAGAAAAGTGAAACAGATTTTACTCTGCTTAACACCTCATGTCAAAGCAATGTGGTGTGAGTAACAACTAGCTATAAAAGAAAAAGCAGTCTTTCAATTGACATACTGTGACAAATATTTCAACTGATAAATTAGATCAAACATAATTTAGCAATGTATTAATCACAACAGAACAAAATGTCTCATGGAGCTCACACAGTCCTTCCTGTGTTATTTTATGTCGTTCTGGTAATTTTGCTGTCGTTATTCCTTCTATTACAACTCCAGTTTTTTCTACTGGTGTTTGGTTTGCCAAATTGATGCTTGTATCAAGCTGAGCTTAATTCCAGGTAGACTTTATGACATCAGTAAATCAGATGATAGTTCATAACACAGACGCATTCATTATTTAGATCTCAAAGCTGACCAGATGACAATCGTGTTGGCATTAAAAGGTTATATTGTCAGTTTTTGGTTGGAACTTCCAGTCAGGTGAGGCTTCATAAAGCTTTTGTGACATACAACATATTCTGTGGACAAATTTCTTCATGCTATCTGACTTATCCAGTCCTTGCGTGGTATAATCCCTTTATGATGTACACCAAGCAGATGAAACTAGATACTTGTGATGAGCAGTAGCTGACCCTGTAGCCGCTTTACTCTTCACCTGAGAGTTAACAGCTGCTGTGGGGTGCTCAATGATCTTAGCTACCAAGAAATCAGACATTTTACTGTGTTCATCACTCGACTACTACAGTCAGACCTTACAAAAATGTTCTAGTAAGGCTCTAAGTATACCGTTATTATATGTGTGTATCCTAACTTGTTTTGCAAGCAGCTTTGAAGAACCCAAGCTGATTTCAAGAGCAGTTAAACACTGCTTCACGTATACAGACAGCAATTACAGCACAACCTCCGTGATCTCAACGTGACGGGTTCCACAGATCAGACAAATTTATCCAACTTGGCAGTTGCAAGATTTCTCTAATTAGCCGATGGAGGACATATTGGTTTGTTGATCCTTGTGTTGGCTCAAATCGTGCCTGGCAACGACACGACGCTGTTGGCAAGGCTAGCTAAGTAGCTAACCCACGATCTAAACTTAAGGGGCTACCTAACATTTATGCTAGTGGCTAATGGGTGTTAGCTAGTCGTTGGTTTGAAATGGACAAGTGGTGAAACTGCTTGGCCAGCATCATTCGTGCTACGGCCGACTACTTCAAGGAGCAGTAACGTTGCTTAACGGTCGCTAACTTACTTGGTTAGCTTGGTTCATGCTAATGTTGGCCAGCTAACGGGTTCACATGTCCGTGTTGTAAAACAGCACAGCTCCAGCTGGTGTTAGCCTTTTTAGAAATGCAGTCAGAAGAGGTTCATGGCGCCAGTGAAACAAACGCCACTTTGCCAACATGATTGTACCGTTAGCAGTTGACACTCACCTCACTAAAGATGTCGTGCAGGTATCGAAACGGCGGCTTGCTTAGCAGTTTCTCCGTGAGAGGCGGTTTCTTTATCACTTTGCCCAGCGTTTCCTGGGTCTTCTTCACCACCGCCGCATTCATGGCAGCAGCCGAAGGTAAAGCTAAGTATTGCTAATTGAGGAGATAAAGCAAAAACTACTCGGAACTGAAAAGATTAACGGCTCTGTCGCCTGGTTGCTATGTCAATATACTGCAATCCCACAGTGCATCATTAATGAAGAGAGCGCATGCGCCCAGGGCTTACGGTTGCTAAGCACTCTTTGTGTCCATAGCAACAGTTAACAACCAGCAACAAAACTGCAAAGAGTAGATAGATAGATAGATAGATAGATAGATAGATAGATAGATAGATAGATAGATAGATAGATAGATAGATAGAAAAAAAACACAATGTAGTGCATACAAATCAACACAGTTTAAGAAAAGGTTTTTAAAAATTGTTAAAACAAATAAAAAGCAGTTCAAAAGAAATTAAAACTTAAATAAAATCAACAAAGGCTTCCAGGGGCAGTGACTTCAAATGCTGTGGGTCCTTTTAGTTTTCAGCCAGGCCCCTGAAATAGACAAAAGGCCTCTGCACGATCCCAAAATGCACACTGGTGCAAACAATATTGAAATGATCAGAAATCTAGCTTGGTGAGAGGCCATGAAGTGCCTTAAAGGTGATCAGCAAAACCTTAAAATATGTCCTAAAACAGACATTAAAGAGGCTTAAAGAAGAGTGATGTGCTTGTGTTTCTCAGTTCTGGTTTTAAAAAAAAGGATAGATTCATATAGAGATAGTTTACACTGCCTGTGCCAAATTATTGCTCACCGTTTAAGAGCAGAAGTGGGTTCAATATCATCGGGTTTATTCTGGGATAGAGCGGAGGGTTATAGCAGGATTTCATCTACCTCCCCTCACATCTTTGACACTTGCTGCAGCTCGAGCACACCAGCTCACCTGTGACACTGTAAAACTGCTCTGTATTACATAATGGCAAGTTGCAATGTTAAACTAATTCAGTCACACATGTGCCAAATAAAAACAGACTTTGTAGAATAATAGTTATACAGAAAGTCTCACTCTGTAAGCTGATGGGTTTGGTTCTTTTAGTTTGCTACGTACAAAATCCCAGAAGTCTGAATCAGTGTTTTTGAGACCGTCATCAGTTCATTTCAGTTTCAAGTGGAAATGATCAGTCATGATGTTGACTGTGTATTTTACTGATAATATACCTCCCACCATATTACAAAAACATTAAATGCACATTTTTGTAGGATAAAAAACTTGATTTTCATGAAGGAGGTTTGGGGGGAAAAAACTGCACCTTATTACATTTTGAAAAAATAAATAAATAAATAAAGGACACGAGATGAGAAAAGAAAATCTTGCTTTCAGGGTCAAACCTCTTGAAATCCCTTGAATGACATATTGGGGGGATAAGGCCTTCTCTGGAACGCTCTCCCACAACATATTCATGACACCACAGACCCAGTAATATTTAAATCTAAATTAAAAACTCACCTGTTCCGCTCTGCTTTTCCCACCGAGGCCTTTATCTTGATATTTAATGTTGTTTTTATCTGCTTGCTGTATTTCTACGTTGTCTACTTTTGTATTAGTTGCTTATTGTTTATCGCTTTTATCCTGTGAAGCGTCTTTGAGTTCTTGAAAAGCGCTATACAAATAAAATGAATTAATATTATTACTATTATTATTATTAGTAGTAGCAATAGTAGTAGTAGTAGTATCAGTATTAGTATTAGTATTTGTATTATTATTACTATATTATTATTATTAGAGTTTCTGACTGCTTAAGGCCAGCAA
>NW_007578532.1:292023-294996 GCF_000690725.1 Stegastes partitus | reverse complement strand
TGTGTGTGTGTGTGTGTGTGTGTGTGTGTGTGTGTGTGTGCCTTTATTTATAGTGTACTCCTGTGATTTACCAGTTTGGTGAGTTCAGTTGAAAAGAATTGCCTGACAAAAGAGAGCACACTCAGGAAGGTGAGCGCAGATGCAGATGCTCGGTGCTTCATGGTGACTGGGTAAGACATCAACCTTGGGTGAACTGTGGACTGGCTTTGCTACGGTTGTCTTAGCTTAATTTTGTTTTGACATAGATTCTTTAGAAATTAATAGTAATGGTGGAGGGATATAGTGGACAAATGTTGTGCTGAAAAAGAATGAGAAACAGCAGAAGCACGTGTAGTAGTTCTGTGTAGACTTGTAGCTCACAGATAAAGAAGATTTGAACATGGTGGCTGATGGAGCTGTTGATAATAGAGTGTAAGTTTGACCTGAAGACATGGTTGAAGAATTCTTTCGTTGCTGTTTCTTTGGCGTTGCTAGCGAGCCAGTCGAGCTTGTTCAGCCAGTCAGCTCGAATAAGGACATCTGTAAAGTGTGCTGTTTGCGATGTGATTGCAACAGGTTAGGAGATGGTTTTGTCTTTTCAATGAGCACTGAGTGTCCTCTTCATTTTCTTTTTTTTGGCCATCTGTCAATACAGATCTCTCAAAGGACAAGGATGCTTCGCTGCCTCTTGTTTGCTTTGCTCGTTGGCATCTGTGCAAGTGCCGGAGAAGAGAAAAAAAAGACGGTGAAATCTGCTTCATCCTTGTCAAGAGGTGGGTGACTGTTTCTGTCAAAGACCTGCGACTGTGGTTAATCTCCAAAACAATCATTTGCAGAATGATTCATAGCTGTCAATTTGATTTTATGTCAAGAGTAACATCTGAGTTTTTGCTTGTGAAAGAGCAAAATGGAAGCACAGAGCAGCGTGCCAGAGTGTTATTGACCTTCTGTCTGGTTATTGTTCCTACAGGATGGGGACAAAATATTAAATGGGTGAAATCTTATGAAGAAGGCCTGTCAAAAATGGTGAAGAGGTAAGACTCTACTATGTGATGAAAGTGGTTATTTGTTCTATGACTGCATGAATACAGCCAAAAAAAAAAAAATCTGTCACTTTATTCATGATCAATCATTCAAAATCCAGCACAGGAACTTGGATTTCTCAGGAATGTCATTACACAAGACTGCATTCACACCCATTAATGTGCTAATTGCGCTGAGGAATGTGTTGAGTTGTTTATCTGTGGTGTTTCTGTCGCAGTCAGAAACCTCTGATGGTCATTCATCATAAGCAAGACTGCCCGCACTCCCAAGGTACTGCACCAACTTTGGTTTATTAAATATATATATGTATATATACGTTGACTGTAAAAGCTTGCACATCCTGCACTGTCCTTCCCTGCCAGACTTGGGCTTGGCTTCATGGAGAACACAATGGGTGCATTCCTTAACACCCGCATAGCAGGCAATGAAGTAGGTGGGAATTATATTCATAAATCACACAGCTGGTTTCCTGGAAGTCAGCTCCACCGGCGTTTCTTAACACATAAACAATAAAGACCACCTACAGAGCAAAGTCTGGCTTTTACTTATGACTTTCACTTTGTTTGAGAAAAAAAAAAAGCAAAGTATTCTGGAGCCTGCCTTTGAATGTTTGAACAGAGGAGCACTTTATTTGTGGAAAAAAAAAAAGTCATTTGTTTGAATCACAGTATTTGAGGAGGAGCTGTGAAATCTCTACACGTGCATTGTGTGGAGCCGACCTGCAAAACTTGTTCCTAACTTGTCTGGCATCCTTTGTGTCCGTCGTAAAGTGAAACTGTTCAGGGAAGTTTATGAACACGTGCTGTGATTAAAGAAAAGATTTTAAAAAAGACTTGCTTTAACATGTGCACATTCATGACATCCATTTTTTTTTTCCAGTACTGTCACTCTACTTTAAAGCCAGCAAACATATGAAACTAAACAGAATTATTCTTCACAGCACTGAAGCAGGGATTTGCTCTGGACAAGACCATCCAGAAAATGGCCAGAGAGAGTTTCATCATGCTCAACGTGGTGGTAATGAGAAAACATTTCCAACTTTAGCAAGCAAGGATCAAATATGAAATCAAATCGAAAAGGATGCAGTAGATGTACAGTGGATGTTACTCTATTTTTAATATAATATAAATAAATATACAATTTGATGCTGCAATTTCCATTTATATGTAAAATGATATGCATATTTTTAAAACTTTTATTTTACAGGAAGAAGTTGGGGACCCCAATCTGGCACTTGATGGCTACTATGTTCCCAGAATTGTCTTTGTTGGTAAGTATTAAAAAACATTCATCCTAATTTAAAGCTTATTTAATATTCAGTCTGCATCAGAAAAGGGTCTGTTTGTTCTAAATGTGAAATTTGATTTTAACGATCATCTCACCCTGAATATGAACATCTTATCTGAAGTCAAGCTTAACACAGATATTGTGCTGATGAGGAGGAAAAAGAACAAAGGCTATCATTAATGCATTTTTAATGATGGCGGGGAAAATAGGGCTGGAAATTCTGTTTTATAACTCAGCATTAAACGTGTAGTCTTCTGGCTGTAAGATTATCTCGCATGACTTTTGTTTACCGTGTGTACACTTTGTCTGCATTGTGTGTGTTTTCAGATCCAACTAAGGCGGTGCGCACCGACATTATAGGAGTCCGTGATCTCCGCTTCAACTATGCACCTGACGACCTGGGAGTGTGTGAGTGACTCTCTCTAACGACCAGACAAACTGAAGTCCGTCGTTTTCACTTCCAGACTGTATTCCGTCCCTCAGTCATCTGATAGAAATGACAAACTCTTTTTTGGGAGCTTCATGAGGATGTTGGCACAGGAGTTTTGCAGGTTTTAGGTTTAGCAGAAGGCCAGATAAGGACAGAGGAGAAGTTTTACTACTGCAGTGCACACAGTTTGTACAATGGTAGCATTAATTAAGTAAATATTAATGACTTTGCCT
>NW_007578532.1:287330-290399 GCF_000690725.1 Stegastes partitus | reverse complement strand
TGTCCTCACCGGGATGCGAACCAGCGACCTTCTTGCTGCAAGGCAACAGCACTCCAAATGAATCTCATATATGAATTAAAAAGTGTTCCTGTGAGCTCTGTGGAGTTCATTGTAAAATGCTGTGATCAAGTGAGGTGTTTTTCTATGTGATAACAACAGGAAAACAATATATTCTCACTGGATATAACCTGGAAATTACAAATACAGTCATCCTCAAATGTATTCATACCCTCCCATTAAAGAAGGAAAAAAAAAACAGCTGGCACTGAAATAAGTTGAAATTGACAAAAGTAATAATAAATAAAAATGTAATGGACATCATGACATTGCTTTTAAATTGTGGTTCAACAGAAATATTAAAAAACAAAGAACAAACAAACAAAAAAACAAGCAAACAAGCATGATGGGACCCGTAAACTAATATTTAGTTGAACAACCCTTTCAGCCAATCACTGCAATCAAGTGTTTTCTGTAACTCTCAATCAGACTTCTGCACCTGTTGACAGTTATTTTGATGTTGGCCCACTGCTCATCAGCAAAGTGCTCTCGTTTGTCCGGGACAGTTTTCTTTTTAATTTATTTTTTAATTCTTTTTAACAACAATTCAAAAGCAATGTCTTGTTTCACTAAATTATAATTTAGCAAATTCTTTTTTATTACTACTTTTTTCAGTTTGTAGTTATTTGAGTGACTAATGTGAATTTAGCCTTTTCTTTAATGGAAGGAGATGAATACATTTGAGGACGACTGTAGATGTATCTCACAGCTAGTGCCATGTTTCACCACTAGGTGGCAGTACAATACAGATGCCTAACATGATCTGGGACTTCTTCATTGATCTCTAGTCTATTCTACATTTTACGCTGTAATTAGGAGATTTGTTTAATTTAATTTGATCAGTTAAACTTTACTTATGACTTACACATGTCCTAATTACACATGTTGCATAAATAATCCACTTTATATTCATCTCATTTTCCTTGTCGAGGCAGTTTATTGCGCGTTCTACTTTGTGTCCCACACAAATATGTCCCTGTACGAGCTTCTCCTGCTGAAGCCTAACAGCTTTTATAGTGCTGCAAATGCAGTTATTACTTGATCTGCTGTACACAACAGTTCCTGGACAATTCTTGCATTTGCTCTCAGGCTGCATCTGTGACTCTCTTGTTAAATGGTCCTCCCTGACAACAGCAAAAACAACTGCAGAAAAAAAAAAAAAAAATCTAAATAACTCAGCCCTAGACAGAATGGGACCACGCTGCTTTGCCACAAATAGCCCAGATGCAGTTTTCCGCTGTCACAGCTTGGATTAATGAGCTGTTTTTAATTGTTATGGCTCCACTGTGGTGCCTTCAACTTTTTTAAGGGAGAAGATGTGGAAAGGTGCAGACACAGATCAGCACGAGTCAGTGTTGTACGCACTCGCAACTCTATTATAATGAATCGGGTGCATCTTGAAAACCCATTCATTATGCATTTTCTTTGAATTCAGGGAAGAGCTGAAGACAGAGGAGCATTGTAAATGGGTCAGTAAGTTTCCTTCCTCAATATTATTTTTCTCTTAACATCTACTGAAAGAACTGATCACTGAGAAATGATTAAATTATTCACACTTCTGTTGCATTTGTTCTCCTCTTTCCAGACTCAGCGCAGAAGTCTCGAGCAATTGTGTGTCTGCTTTTCTTTCATGTTTTCCAGTTTTCTGTATTTCAGATGGACCCAAGATGATTCATCAGGAGCTCTTGAGATTTTCCATATATCCTCCCCCCCCCTTTTCTTAAGAAACAGGTTTCATAAGCTTACACTCCTGGGGTCATAACAAATGTGTTTTCTGCTCAGAGTTTCCTTTATCCTGGGTCTGACAATTCCCTCTCTGGATCATTGTAGCGCTCTGAGAGAGAAACGCTGCTCCGAGAATCCTCTCCAGCACCTCCAAAAAACTGTCATATTGCTTTAGGAATATAAAGTATCTCCAGCATTACTTCACAAAAACGGAGAATTATTTGGTGTAAGTGGAAAACTTAGGGGGACAAAAAAAACAACATTTGAATTTGAGGATAATTGTCAAGACGAGCTTCTAAGTCTGAGATATTTGATCGCGATGTAGCGGGTTGTTACGCACATGTAAAACACACTGATCACACTTTATAAACACACACATTTGTGGCAACGATATGCAAACTTTCTTGAGTTTCAAACACAAGATTGCTCCAAACTACTGCAGGTTTCTCAGTTTACTCTAAAACTCTCCTTCAGTGTTGTGTTCAGGGCTAACCTTGGCCAAATCACTCAGGGAGACTCTGTGTGGGACGTCAGATTAC
Source organism: Stegastes partitus (assembly GCF_000690725.1). NCBI lineage: Eukaryota > Metazoa > Chordata > Actinopteri > Pomacentridae > Stegastes > Stegastes partitus. The sequence continues at coordinate 288,078 of NW_007578532.1, read as the reverse complement.
AGCCAGCGTTGCTTTAGAGACGCATTCTGAAGGACGGCGTGACAGAAAGAAATACTGCACGGTCACACACGGTCTGCCTTCACGTGTATAATGAAGGTTTTAAGGTGAAGATCAGGTGCAGGATCACACCTCAAACAACTCCCGTGTCTGTCACGTATGTAGAAATGCTTCCAGCTCTGCACACTTTGTTTGTTCTTGCTTCCCTGCCCTCCCCCAACTCTTCTTCTTTCTGCTACACCAGGAGCTGCAACTGTTCCTCCACACTGCAGCAGCTCGTCGTACCTCACGTCCGCTCACATCTACATTCTCATTTAATAAACGTATCGGGTGCATCTCATTAATCGTGGAGTCTTCAATTAATATTCAGGTGTAAGCTGAGAAAACTGTGGTTGTTATGATCATTAGTGCTGAAGCTGTAAAGCCTTTAAGAAAGTCTGCACATTCAAAGCACAATGTTTTGGCCCTCTTTACTCACAGCATTGCAGGACAATATCATAGAGTCTTAGGTCGTGATTAAACAATGGGCAGAAGACAAAAGTGAAAACTTATTCTGCCCCTACGCTGAGAAAGGAGTGATGATATTTGATGTGATGATTTTTTTTAAAAAGTGGGAAATTTGCAGATTTGAGGAAGATTACAAGAAAAAATTGCAAAAATCTGACAGTTAGGAAACCACAAAACAACATGATAAAGATGGTGAAACACTGTTACACTAAAAAAACTGTAAAAACTGTGAAACATCAGCAAA
>NW_007578532.1:276385-285412 GCF_000690725.1 Stegastes partitus | reverse complement strand
CAGAAAGATCCCGGGTGTCCTTACCAGGATGCGAACCGGGGATCTTCTTGCAACTAGGTGGGGCAACAGTGCTACCCACTGCCCCACCTTGCAGCCCCTAGTTTAACCTGATTGAGGGATTTTGTCCTAATTTAGAAGTAGCTACAGCCACCCATCGTCACTTTGTCAGGTTGATCCATCAGTCAAGCCCTGAAAAAGAAAGAAAGACCCATAAGATTCCACTTACATGTCGGGGATGATCAGAGCCTTTAAGCTACACAGGACGTCACTGTGTTAGGATCAGCGTGGATATAGTGCACTGTAGCTCTAAAGTTTACTATTGCATTTCTACTGTACCTTCAACATGGTGGAAAGAATAAAAACAACACAAGAGTGCTTGAATTAACAGAGTTGTCGTTGTAGACCATGCAGTCAGACACACACACACACACACACACACACACACACACACACACACTGGTCTCAGGATCTTCAGTTTGACTTTGGCAGTGACAAGGGCACCGGGCTATTAGTCCTCGTTTGCACACTGCTTGGACAATTTAGCTATTCAAATAGAGCCCGCTTACTGGAAAACAGCTCCTTAATGAAGAGATGGCTGGGTAATATGCCATAAACCTATTCTTTTATTCTTACACACACACACACACGCATAAATACACACTGCCATACAGAGCCATTATGTACTGCTATGCATATGCACTCTTAAACACATACTTTAACACACACACACACACACATGCGCCTCACACACACAAGAGCAGAGCGATATTATAATGCGATGTGGAGGAAACGCTTCCAATTTTCGCCACGTAAGTCAAAAAGGTCAAATTGCAAATGTCAGCTTTTTCTCCTTCATTTTAATTATTCTGTCAGGTTCAAAGAGTCTTCATCAGAAAGCAGCGGTTCTGACAAAGGAAGGCCTGAGCTCACAGATAAGCTCGATCTGCGTCTCCTCTTGACACTTTCTTCTCTATACTTAGCCTATCTACACTCCTCTCACACACAGCGACACTTAGCATTACCTCAGAGTAAATTACAACGTATCACTGCGAGCAGGGGGCCGCCGAGATGCTTTAGCAATTACAGTCTGACTGGGAACGTGGAGTCAATTAATTTACGCTGTGGGGCGTCTTCTTGTTAGCTGATTTTGAAAACTCAGCCGATGTATTATCAAGAGTCCAGTTTTCGGTTCTGATCACACGGCAGCACCAACTTATTGATCCACTGTCGCTGACTTTGATTAGAACTGCATTAAAGTAGAATTTTGATATTTCACTTTTCATTTTCTGCTGCTACATATATTCCCGCTCCACTACATTTGGGAAGGAATGATGTACTTTCTACTCCACTACATCTCTCCGGCTGCTTTAGTTAATTTTAATATGAATATTTGACACAACAGATCATATAAGAAGCTCCTACAGTGTTATTTAATCCAGAGGTTTCCAACTTTTTAGCTTTAGCAGTGTGTACTCTGATCAAATGTCAGATGAGTTGTTAACAGCTCCCCCAAATAGGGATGTTTTCCCCCTCCAAGCTCCACAGTTACATGTTCTGTGGTTACTTTTGGTTCTTTTATGTCCGTTTGTCTGTCTCTCATCCTGTTCTATCTCCTCATTACCATCACCCCATCTGAGCCCAAAAGCATCTTAGAAAGTTTTTCTGCCCATTTTTTGTCAAAGAGCTACTCAAAATGAAAATGTTGTATTGTGGGAGTTTCTCTCTGGGATATAATAGATTAAGATTCTGACCTTTCTATGTAAAAAGTGGCTCGTTTTGTTATAAGATGTTGGTGGAATATAAAGAAAAAAAAATGTTGAATTGAAGTGAATTCCAATACTTGTTCCAACGATTCAACATCTTAGAAAAAAATCCTAAATAAAACTCAAACTGTGTGTGCGCGGTTTCTACTTTGCTGTTCTGATACTTTTACTTAGATAAAGAATCTGAATACTGAATACCACTAAGTCTTCATATAAGACTGAAAGAAACAGGACATACTGTGCTTTTACAAGGCTTACTATTCTTTGGCATTTTAAATACATGTCATTCTCATTAGTGCTGCAGAAATTCAAAGTATTTTAATTTGTTGTTTCCAGTTGAAGGCCAGATCTTGACCAGAATCCACAGAGTTATTTCTCACATTTTCTTTGAAATATCTTCTGTAATGTAGACGTTGTTGCCTAAAGGCTACATTAAACTCTATTTTTCCTGAAGTCGCTATCTAAAACATACAGCCCCATTCGGATATATTCCCTTCAGACATAATTAAAAATCATAAAAAATGGCATTAATTTATAAATAAAACTAAAGCACTGCCACCTTTTATTAAATCATTTATTATTTCCAAACCAAGCCGAACGTATAAACCTGAAAAGCACAACAGCCACTGCGGCTGTAATTTGCTGTTTTCATTAACTCTGTGATTTAGCTCTGCCTGTAAAACCTCATTTCTCTGTTGTGATTAAAGGAAAGTATTTAATTGCAACATTTTGATGAAGGTATGATTGCACGTGTCCTATAGGACCAAACATACTAGCTCATCCTGAAACGCTGCTTCATCAGCAGCATCATGATTTTGACTGTAGAGGCATGAGGGCTACATCTGCTGCAGTCTGAGGTCCCTCTGCAGCTCATTATGTCCTTCTCTCACTTCATGGCAGGCAGCGTCTTCAAACTACATCATTTTGCCCTCATTAGCCATGCACTTTCCTATTTTTTAAAAGTATTTTTTGACACTTTTTTTATTGCCAAATTGTCAGATGTATTTGGAGAGCTGCTGCTGCTGCTGCTGCTGCTGGGAAAACAGGCCAGGCCACAGCTTTCTACCAACTTCTCTATTGTTGTAGCTGTCATGGCGTTTTTGCCAAAGCAGTACATGAGAAGCAGCATATCATCTTCTTGTAAAGCGGCGTACTGTTTGCCACCTCCATCCAGGGGTGCCGTATGTACTCTCTAGGTTGCCAGTTATAGGCAAAGCTTCCATTCAGACCAGTTAATTCCTCAGTGTCAGCCCATATGATGAAACATGCTGCTGTTCAACAGACATCGATTTCATTCTTCCTTTACAAACACACTTCCATCCAGAGACTCTCCTCACTTGTCTCTTTGCTTTGGATTCAGTGACGATGAGTTAGTGCCATCACTGGATAAACCACACACACACACACACACACACTCACTCAGAGACACAAGGTCACAGACGTACTCTAACTAGTGAATAACAGGAGGCTGGAGCCGGCCGAGGTGGAGACTGGTCTTGCCATGTGATTCGCCACATACATCAACTCTGTTGAGCAGAAAATTGAAATGGAAATGTGGGCCTTGGAAGAGTGTGGCTCCCATTTACCCCTGGACCAGAGCTAATGATTTGTCATTTCTCTCAGGGGCACAAGCTGCTGCCCTCTCCCTCACACTCAGACTGCACCAGAGGGCTGAGCACACTCACCAGCCTCCACTGTATGTATTCTATGCGTTACGTGGATGTTTTATTCCCTCATCTGCGTTATCTGTTGTTCCTCTTTGACTCTATTGCATGTATGATCTGGTCTTTGTCTAATTCTGACATTATAAATACTTTAAACATGACTGAAATGTTTATCAAGTGTTAAAACTGCTGGGGAAGTCAGGATTTTCTCTACATATGGAGGGACTAGTACTGCTTTCCTGCTCCTGTTAAAACAAGATACTACAACTACATTAACCAGAGTATGTCTGATGTAGAGTAAAGCTCAGAATTATTCATATCCATACTTAACTTTGATTTACAGTGAATTGATGATGGGTTTCTTTTGGCTGGAAATGACATCAATGAGTGAAAAAAAGATGGTTAGGTGTTGTGTTAGAGATGTTAATGATGCATTTTTACAGATCAGTGTTCAAACTGACTCACACTCAAACTGTCCCTATAAGTGCTAACGTGCTAACATGCTAAAGTCGATCTCCAGGTCTTTGAGGTTTAAAGGCTTCTTCACTCTGATCTTCTGAGTCAAGTCTGGACTCTGGATGAGCCCCTTCAACATGTTGTTTTCTTTAAACTATTTCTTGACCACTTTAGCCATAGTTTTCAGATTGCTGTCTTGCTGGAAGGTCTAGGTGCCCAAGGCCAAGTTTTTCTGCAGACTGTCTAATATTTTCCTGCAGAATCCTAATGTTGTCCTCTGCTCTTCACTGCACGGTCTACTTGGACAAGATTTCCTGGCTCCTCGGCCGATAAACACCCCCAAAGCATTACATTCCCACCACCAGGCTTTACGGTGGGGACACAGTTGTTGGACTTGAATGCTTCTCCTTTCTTTCGCCAAACAAACGTCACATTTCTGTTTCCAAACAACTCAGGTTTTGTTATCTGAACTCAGAACTGACGATCAAAAGCTGTTGAGCTTTTGCAAAGGCTTAACAAATTTTTTTATCTTTTGCTTTCGAAGCTTCCTTGGTTTGCATCCACAGAGACTGGCCTCGTGCGGTGTCTGTTGGAGCGTCTGCTTTGGGATGTTGCTACCAGAAAACTGCTCTGACTCATCAGGTTGACCTTGGTGGTCATCCAAGGCCAACTGCCTTTTGAGGTTTTTCAGTGTGGAACTACTTGTACATTTTGATGATGCTTTGCCCTGTGGTTACTGGCACTTGAAAACACTTGGATAAGGCTTTGTAGACTTTTACTGTCTTGTGAGCAGCCACAATGTTCAGCTCTGTCTCACTGATGAGCGCTAATATCAAGCTCACCAAGACTAGTAACTGACTGTAGAGCTACTGCAATAGCTGTTCTCTGTTTGTTGCGTGTTAGAATGTTCCACGTGGTAGAAATGACGTCTACCGTTTGGAATCCTTTCCTGAGACAGTTTCGAGCGGGATGAACAAACATAGAAGCAGGTAAAATTCTATTATCATCTTTAGCATAAGGTTCGGCCGTCTTTTGTCACTTGTTTATGTCATTTTAAGCCAAAACAAATCCACTTGCAAAGACATTCTTTTTTGCATGAATAAGACCATTTTCGGGTTTTATGGCTCCTGGCTGTGGTGAAAGGAAAGCGTCCAGTTCTAATTGCAGTCCCTCTGACAGGTAATTGTGGTAACATGAATGTCTTAAGTAAACAGCAGCAGGGCGGCCGAGACACAGCAGATGGGTTTTGCATCATTCAAGACCAGAGAGTTGTCTGTCATGTTTTGGTCTGGGATGCATTTACCTGTAATGACTGTTTGAATCTGCTTTCTGAGCTTTCATCATGTCGGCGGCAGAGCTCAGACCAGGAGGGGGGCTTGGTGTTTAAAGCAACGGTGTGTGATTTATTATTGATGTGATGCGTCCTGTGGGATGCTGAACAGAAGCACATGCTCATGCTGCATATGGGAAGTGTTATCTATTGACGGAAATATTCTAGACTTTTCCTCCACATTTAAATCATCGACTCAGTTTGATGGTTGTTTACAGGTTCATGCTCGGTATGCTGTACGGTGATAGTAAGCTAAGTAAAAGTGATGGTGAACATTTTAATATATTAAAATTTGACTTGTGTTGACGTGTTTTTTTTTTCTTCCCGCTCCTTAACCCAATATGAAGTGTGGAGAAAAAAAAATCCGAAGCTACAGTGTTCCTGAGCTACTGTAAACACACAGATGAACCTGACTTCACCCCCTGTGTGACCTGAGGATTAAACGCAGCAGTAAAATGCATGAGACGTTTCTGTCTGACTAATCCAGCCTCACCCTCAGTCTGATTGACGCCAAACTCCTTTGCAAGTTGTGTCTGCTGAAATTTTTTTTTCTCTCAGCAAGCAAAACAAGCGACTAATCGTACAACATGAGTAGAAATACATCTTAAATGTGTCTTTTAAACATGTAGGAATGATTATTTGTGTCATAAAAACAAGATTCTGGAGTGATTTTTAGAATGCTGATAACAGATAAAGGTTGCAATTAAATAATAATGATGTCTGTTTTTTTGTAACTGAATTGCAGATCCAGTTGGAGATGTTCAGAGTGTATAACTAATGGCAGACAGTGTGACATCCATGCTAAGTATCTCATAAACTGTGGGTAATGTATGCTTATGTTTTCATGTGTATTATGCACAGAACATCCATCCATCCATTATCTATTCACCGCTTAATCCTCACTAGGGTCACTGGGGGGCTGGAGTCTATCCCAGCTGACTCAGGGTGAAGGCAGGGGACACCCTGGACAGGTCACCAGTCTATCACAGGGCTACACTTAGAGACAGACAACCAAGCACACTCACATTCACACCTACAGACAATTTAGAATCACCAATTAACCTCAACATGTTTTTGGACTGTGTTCGAGAACCCAGAGAGAACCCACACTTCACGGGGGGAACATGCAAACTCCACACAGAAAGATCCCAGGTGTCCTCACCGGGACGCAAACCGGCGACCTTCTTGCTGCGAGGCAACAGTACTAACCACCGAGCCACCTTGCAGCCCATACACAGAGCAGCGCTTTCTTGTTCTATATACAACCCACAGCGGTCACATCGTTAATCGCTGCATCATCATGACTAAGAACATCTACCACGAGGAAGTCCTGTGCAGTCCAGATCCAAAAGTAACTGGACAGACACTCATGAAGTTAAACCAAATCATTGTACAGTCGTGACTCGATAATCTGACCCTTCACAATCTGAAAACCTTGCTATCCAACAGGTTGTTAGGAAAAATGAATGGAACCCAAGAAAAATAGCGACAGCCTTGGATTCTGACTCCGACATGACATTTTATGTCACCAATCAGGATGACGACGTATTATCTGACTGAACAATCACACAGATTGGCTACGTTCACACAGCAGGACTTGATGCTACATTCTGATTTTTTTTTGTGAAATCCAATTTTTTTGTGAGTTTGTTCACATTTCCAATTAAATGCGACTTGTATGTGATCTGCTGTGTGAACTTCATATGACCCAACAGTGTCCCGCATGTGCAGAAGAGGACACAACGACGTCACACACTGCGTTCAGCGTTTACCGAAGTAAACACGGATGGTGGCGCCGCCACTGATGGTGGAAACAGAACTGTGTCTGTTAACTAAACCGGTACCAGCAGCCAAGTTCTGCCTGTGCGTTCCGGCCACTCCCACCCCATCGGAGCGCTCCCCCGGGCTGGAAGTGCCAACCGCACGGAATATTCGGATATTCATCATTAATTGGGCCTGAATATCCAGAGACCAGAAAGTTCTATTGGGACCAGCCCTACTAGTTATTATAACAACTATGAACAATAGTTAACAACAAATGAGCCTTCAAGCATCAAGCCCTCCTTGTATCTCGACCTCCGTCTTGACAATCCGACAGCCTTGCTATCCGACATAAAAGAAGGTTTTATATTTAGTGTTGGATTTTTGAGTCACGACTGTATTTAATGGTTTGTACTTTGGAGTCGGGGGCTGCCTGGTAATCCTCAGTGCTTCATTCAGGTGACTGGACATCTCCTGAAGATGTTTCACTGGGCCTTGAGCATTAGCATTTTAGGGGTGAGATTAAACACCTGGACTCTCCACCAATCAGTGAGAACTGAAGAAGTTTCTTGGATGAGGAGTAAAACATTTTTAAGAAGCCAAACAGAAGTCCAGCTGCCTCCTGCTGAAGCCACAGTTTCACTACAGCCACCTGCAGCTCTGGCTTGTTTTGTGGTCTCTCTGCCTTTAGTCTGGTCTTATCAAGTGAATGCGGCTCAAGCTGATTAAAATCAGTTAAATAACTTGGTCATTTGAGGATATTCCACCTCTTCACCCCCGAAACCTTTGATTGATTTGGCCATATGTTAATGACTGGTGTCCTGCTGAATGTGGAAATGCCATCCAGTGGTGCATTTGGCAGAATCTAGGCACACAGAGAGCTCCTGCACACCTCTGCTTTCATCCTGTTGCTCCCGTCAACAGCAAAATCATCAATAAATGTCAATGTGCCAGTTCCACTGGCAGCCACACATGCCCAAGCCACAGCAGAGCCAGCCGGTCCTTTTTCTCTCTGCACTTTCTTTCTTCCATCATTCTGATAGAAGCTGATTTTTGTTGCAGTGGTCCATAAAACTTTGTTTCACAACTCAATTGCTTTCTTTTTCATGTTTTTGCAACTGTAGCCTGAGCTTTCTAGGAGTTTTCTCGTGGCGAATCCTCTGAGGTTACGGTTATCAAGCCGTCTTTTGATCAGCCGTATGCCCTGCAGCATGCTGGTGTGCATCCTGGAGAGCATTCTTGACTGCTCGATTGCTCAACAGTCATACACAGGGCTTTTCTTGACCTTAAAAAATATTTTCCACTCATTCATAGGCCCAGTGCTCCTTACCTGACCAAGCTGTTTGCCCTTCTTTGGATTTCTAGTTCACCTGCTCTTAAGAAAGCACCCAGCTGTTGATTTTGACAAACCAGCTACCTTTTAACGCCACTTTGCGAGAGTTTCCCTTTTCTTGAACCTGACAACGACCTTCTTCACTTCATCTCTTTAGTCATGATATTGACAGACAAGAAATAATGTTGAAACAAATACAGAAGCATCTAAAAACATTTGAACCCTTGCAATGTGGGCACTGTGTTGAAATGACTATCGGTACGTCACACAGTTAAAACGTAATCAAACTGAATCTTAATCTTAAAACGTACAAATACTTCGACCCTGAACTGTAGGTTCGGTTTATGTATTCATAATGTATTTCAGAGGAAGATATCACACTTTGCATGCCTACACACATTTATCTAGCAGCTACATAAATTACATTATATTAGATAATTCAATAAAAATTATGACACTTTAGTTAAGATCAAACCAGTTGTGAGCCCTTACAGAAAAGCTTCTCATTTGTCAGATATCAAAATATAAAACTATGTGACACACAAAGACATAGAACTGAGAACACATTAGAGACCGGAGGAAAATGTGAATCTTGTTGGTTCCACTTTCATAAACCATCTTGTCACTCATATCTATCTTCTGACCTTCTGGCCTCTCAGCAGAGAGACACTTGGATCAAACCAGTTAACTTGTACACTCATCAGCTACAACATTGAAACA
>NW_007578532.1:263409-273972 GCF_000690725.1 Stegastes partitus | reverse complement strand
TTTTTTTCGTCATGACATCATCAGTTGACATCTTTAGTGCAGTCAAAAGAAAAACAAAAACTCTAGTCGCAGGCAGTCTTTAAGGGGGAATATACAAATAAAAATCCTCAGACAGCTTTGTTGAGAGAGAGCATAGAATAAAAGAAGACTTGGAGGAGCAGAGGGGGGAGGGAAACTTCATTCAGACTCCTGTTTGAGATGGGCTGACATTAAAGGAGACATCAGGAGTATTGCTCGTGACTTTGGTCTGGGCTTTCTGTCAGGGAGGACTGCATCCCACCGTTTTCTGTGATTTTTTCTTTTTTTTTTTTTTTAAACCAGATTTCAAAAAAATTAACCAAATACAAGTGAAAAAACGTACATATTTGACATCACACGTGCCAGCTGGTGGATGCCACTTTTAGCTGAGGCACTTTACAGTGCATATTTTTTTTTTTCACACACGGGTGGCTACAATGGGGATGAAGCATGTTAGCCCCGGCAGTGTTAGTGCCATGCTTTACGGTGCCCAGTGAGTCACACAGAACCACAAACAAAAAAAGAAAAAAAAACTTACTGAGGAACATTGTCACAATCCCAGCAACAAAGGAAGTATCAGAACAGCTTTTAGGATGATTTGATTGTACAGGGAAGAAATTTTTGTCATGTATGTTGTTCCTTATATACACAGAACTACTATATTGCAGCAATAATGATCGCAGGTCACAATATACATGTGGTCACCGACAGCTACGGATGCACTAAAGAAGCCTGACAGTTGAATTTCCCCCCCATACGGAATTGAATACATCATTTTTGTACAAAGCAAAAGTACATTGTTGCGTGGATATACCAAAACCAGACAGTAAAGGGTTGATGCCAATATGCATGACATATTTAAAAAACAACATAAAATAAAATTAAAAATCTTTGTAAGGAAAATACTGGGGCAGAAACACACACACATGGACATCATCATCTTTGGTGAAGGTTTGACAGAGAATGCTTGAAGACACCTGAGCACACACATAAATTGCACGCACACACACGTTGTTCCTACAGCTGGAAATAGGAATTCACTGCAGTTACTTGGAAACGTGTCCTCGCTTACAAATTTGAAAACGTGAGGACACTGATGCACTCAGGGTGTTACAGGAGTCAATTCACAAAGGTCCTCTTGGAAATATGCAACTAACGTGGTGTCGTTGTAGTAGATGTATAAGAGAGGAGGATGGACATGACATCACACTGTGATACATTTGGTTGTAATCTACTGGCAGAGTTTATCAGATATTAGCATATGAGTCGGTTCATGCAGGGATTGCATGTCACTTCACTGTTCGTCTAGGTGTTTCCACAGAGTTTTCTGGAGCGACTGCAACGTGTTTGCATCTCAAACAATCACCACAGACTGGCATAATGTGGCCTCTAGTGAATATAACTTCATATACAGCACTGTATGCGCCACAACAGTACACCAACCATGCCATCTATTAACAGTTGACGTGACAGCTATCATGGATACCTGCCACAAAGTGACATAGTTACAAGATCTGAGAGGTCGGTTTATATTATCACTATTTTCACTGCAGTATTGTCCCCAAATCCTTAAATGCCTAATCTTCAATAAAAACAAAAACAGAACAAAAGAAAAAAATAAAATAAAAATCCCCCTTCCCTCCCTCCCCCCCAAAGAAAAACCAAACAAACAATCAATCACAAGAAATCTAGAAAATAGAGACAAAGATTCAAAGCTGCCTGTGGAGGAAGATGCTGGCATTCATTCAAAATCATTCACTGATGGACGCACGGGGCTCCCCATCGCATGTTTTCTGCTCTGCAGGCCTCTCAGTTCAGTTTCCATGCAAAGCCATGGCTTAGATCAAGGAAAAAAATACAACGTGCAGCACCTCCCAAAGCTTGTCCCAAGACCCAGGCGAGAGGAGGAGTCAACATGACCCCTCCCCACTGTTCAAGTATGAAATGAGAGTGAGATCAAAATAAGTTACAGAACATATGCACGAATGAATGAACAAGACACAAAAACAAAAATCAACTAAAGTGTGCTAATCTGCTGTCACACCTGCCTCGTATGTCCTTTTCCAGTCAGTGAATCAAACAGGGCGACAATATTTTGTAACATTTTCATCTTTAATACAGGGGCTAAGAACATGTAGTCTCATCTAAGGAACGGACCAGATAACACACATTAAATGTTAGAGCTATTTTATGTTGGCTTTCTTCTCAGCACTTGATTTACATCCTGAAGATCGATGCATCATTAAATTAAAGGTCATCATTAATTTTAGCAAGTATATATATATCTTTTAGGTCCATACACATTGGTTTTAGTTAACAAATATCCGGTTGCTAGGCTACATTTCACCCTAAACTGGCTACACTCACTGGTCAATAAGACAAAACTGTATATTCTGAACTTCCACATCTACAGCATAAGAACATGAACTCTCTGGGAAACAGAACTAAGTGGTGAAAAAAACACAGATTCCAGTTTTTTAAACAGAAAAAAAAAGAAAAAAAGATGGAAAACACCATCCAATAAAATCAGAATAAAAAGATCAAAAAAAATCAGCATGATGAGAAAAGACATGAGGTCCACTGAGGAATGAGAATGATGAGCTATGGATGGTTTGTGAAACTACGCACGCTTATTTTCACAAGTACAAAGTGCACATGGGAGCCGACACATGGGACGGAAGTTAAGTGTCTGGTTGTTAATAAGGGGATCTCTTGCTTTCAGGCCTGGGTCAGGGAGGGAAGAGTGGGTGGTTTAGGAACCCCTTGGTCCTCTGACTCCCTCAGGAGCTCAGGGTAAACTGGTCTTGCTCGATGGGCTTTTTGACCCAGGCCCCCAGGCCGGCCTTGTGGAAGGCCTTGATGAGCGCCTGCTTGGCGGAGTGGTACTCTGTGGCTGCCTGCTTGGCTTCATGGTAGGAGCTGGGCTTCAGCATTTTGATCCGCAAGATGGACGACAGCTGAGGAGGAAGAGGAGATGAAAACAGAACATGAGCAACAGGATCTGAGAAAAGTGCCAATATTTCAAAATACTGAAGACAAAAATGTACACGGACTGCAGCTCAGTGTTTTGTCTCTCACAGCGTGTGCACATATGTCTTCAAATGTATTCATACCCTCCCATTAAAGAAGGAAAAAAAAACAGCTGTCACTGAAATAAGGTGAAATTGACAAAAGTAATAATAAATAAAAATTCATTGAACATCATGAGACTGCTTTTAAATTGTGGTTCAACAGAAATATATATATAAAACAAACCCACAAGCAAACAAGCATGATGGGACCCGGAAACTAATATTTAGTTGAGCAACCCTTTGAGCCAATCACTGCAATTAGGTGTTTTCTGTAACTCTCAATCAGACTTCTGCTCCTGTTGACAGATATTTGGATTTCACTGCTCATCAGCAAAGTGCTCTAATGTGTCCGGGATAGTTTTTTTTTTTTTTAATTATTCTTTTCAACCACAATTCAAAAGCAATGTCTTATTTCACTAAATCATAATTTAGCAAATTTTTATTTATCATTATTTTTTCAGTTTCTAGTTATTTGAGTGACTATTGTGAATTTTGCCTTTTCTTTAATGGAGGGGTATGAATACATGTGAGGACGACTGTATAGTTACTACAGCGTAAAAGTTCTGCTGCTACTCGGAATCACATTTAAGACTAAATGTGTAGAAATGAGCGTCGCACCAACAGCGGACATGCTGATTGGTTAAAGTGGAACATTAAGACAAACGCGTCCTTATTAACAACCAGCTGACATACGAGGCTGATCCAAACTTGCTGATCTGTCTTCTCGGAGCTACATACAAACAATTTCAGAGACTTGTTTTTTCCTTCACTGTGATCAGACACCACAGTACTTTCAGTGTAGGCGTTCACCCAAATGTCATCCAGAGATCTGTGGCTGCTCTCCCTGGTGCTGGTATTAAAGCTGGGGTGGAGGCGTGGCGGAGACGAGGGCGGAACAGAACAGGCAATACCCAGCATCTGCTGACTTGGCTGTTTTGCATTTCTTACTCTGCATGTGGGAGTCCACTGCCTGGATGCCTGCTGTGCTGAGTCTGAAATGCATTGCCTGGTACTGGTTTCAGTGTTGTATAGCCAATACAACCCCATTCTGTTGTTTGCTTGTAGCTCCAAACACAATACAATGTGTTCTGATCTGCATCACGTTAATGCAAGCAGCTCTCAGTAAATTATTTAAAGATGCTTCCCATTACTGAAAGAAACATTTACAACATCTTAATTATTATGTTGAAGCATTTTTAAGATGTTTGATACACATCTGTCTATCTACTCTGCTCATCCAGAGTCGGGTTGCAGTGGCAGCAGGATGTGCAGCTAATTCCAGGAGTCCCTTTACCCAGCAGCATTTTCCTGCTCCCTCTAGCTGATGCTTCTAGATAAGATATGTAATCCCTCCGGGGAGTTCTGCATCTACCCCGTGGTCTCCCCCCAGTTAAACGAGCCTGTAAAACCTCCAGATGAAGACGCAGAGGAGACGTCAGATGACCAAACCACCTCAGTTGACCCTACTCCAAACTTCCTCCTGATGTCACCTGTAATCTCATATTGTGAGACAGAGATCGATTTTAAACACTTTATAAGCAGTTAAGGATTTAGTTTTAAAACAATTAAATCAGGGCCTTTTTGGACTTTTTAAGGAAACGTGGAAACCCAGGTGGCTCGGTGGCTAGCATCGTTGCCTCGCAGCAAGAAGGTCGCCGGTTCACGTCTCGGTGAGGAAACCCCAGATCTTTCTGTGGTGACCTGTCCAGGGTGTCCCCTGCCTTCACCCTACATCAGCTGGGATAGACTCCAGCGACCCTAGTGAGGATTAAGTGGTGTATAGATAATGGATGGAAACCCTGTTACAATACCTTTCTTTTTGAATGTTTGGAGTGTTTGGAGCGGCTGTGGCTCAGGTGGTAGAGCGAGTCGGTCGGTGATCGGAAGGCGGTTCGATTCCGCCCTGTAACCTGTTTCATGGTCGTTGTGTCCTTAGGCAAGACACTTCACCCACCTTGCCTGCTGTGAATGCGTATGAATGGATTGTTTGAGGTGGTGGTTGGAGGGGCCGTAGGCGCAGAATGGCAGCCACGCCTCTGTCAGTCTGCCCCAGGGCAGCTGTGGTTACAATCATAGCTACCACCACCAGAATGAATGTGTGTGAATGAATAATTGACAGTGAAAAGCGTCTTTGAGTGTCCAGAAAAGCACTGTATAAATCTGATCAACTATTATTATTATTATCATTAAAGGTCCTCAGACATAACTAATATCACAAAACATGAATTCAATCAGCTGAGATGATTCTAATTTTAGAGTCTGATTCATCATCAGTTTTTCCTCACATTGTCAATTTCAGATTTATTTTTTATTTTTTCAGTACATTTCTGGGGCTTGTTGCCTTTATTATAATGGACAGTGGAGACAGACAGGAAACATGGGGAGAAGAGTGGGGCAAGGACATGCAGCAAATGCCCGTGGGTCGGACTCCATTTCAGATTTTTATTCACATCTGACCACGAACCCAATCCAGAAGATCCACTGATACTTAGATTATACAAGAGAAAATTTACTGCCACTCCTACTGTTACGGTTCTAATTAAAAAACCATCATTATCTTAAAAAACAAGAACCCCCCCCCCCCAAAAAAAACAATTACATTGGTCACAAGACATATATATATATATCTCATATGTCTAACATGGCACCGTGTGGCTGAAATAAACAAACACAATATTCATAAATATACTTAAATTTGTGTGCAAGCTGTAATATTTTTCATTTACTTCAACTAAAGGCTTTAATACACAGCATCATGCGGTCTGTCTGCTGGCAAGACAGTGTGTGTGTGTGTGTGTGTGTGTGTGTGTGTGTGTGTGTGTGTGAGCTCCGGCCGTTCTACCTTGGAGTGTAGGCGCACCCAGCGGCTGTACAGTGCGTGTTTGCAGAGACGTGAAGCGCGGCCCATGTCGTCTTTGCCTGTAGTTGCATTGATCACCTCCAGGGCTTGGTCACCCACTGTCCAGTTAACGCTGAAGTTTGGAGCCTTGCCTGGCTGCCTGGCTTCAGCGTTACTGATACCTGACATCAGAAACAAGCAGGGTTAAAGGCTGAGCAGCTAAAACACACTGACATGTTCAAGGTTCAAGGTCTTTTCGTTGGTCCCAAACACGGCATAATGCGCAGTAAAATGTGTTGTGCACCTGTTCCACACCAAAACAGTAATCGTAAGATAAACAAGAATAAGGAATAAAACACACAAGAAATATATATATATATATATGTATGTATGGAGAGAGAGAGAGGGAGATAGAAATAGCAAAAAATAAGTCAAATTGGCAAACAGTGCAAAAAGAGAATAAAATAAATAAAGAAAATAACAATGACATTATGTACATCATGTATACATACAAGGTGAAAAGTGCAAAGTGAGCGGCTGGACTGTGATTGAGTCTAACAAGCACTGTCAACTTGTAGAAATCTTTTTCTCAACATAATTTAAATGCTTTTAAGTGTTAGAAGAAAAAAAAAGAAGCAGATATTTTCAGGCTTTCAAGTGGAAAATACACCAGTGATGAGATAATTATGGGAACTATAGTAACTGGTGCCCACAGCAACCAAACCTCCTCCTGCCCGGCTGCATGGATGCATTTAACAATGGATGAGGTTTCTGAACCCGGCAGCCCCATTCCTTCAAATGACAGCTGCTCCCACAGCTGCAATATTTTTCAAACAGCACATTTTTTAAAAAGTTTTTTTTCATTTTATTTTGCTTTACTCAGTGGAGGCAAACACTGGCATCCACCTGAGGGGACTCTGAGGACAGCGCTCGCTCTCTTCAAGCACACTACAGGGCTTTGGCCTCCACTGTATCTCAAGCATAAATGGGAGATATATGGATGTCATAAATCCCCGTGTCTTGCTCTTAGTGTGTGTATGTGTGTGTGGGTGTGTATTAAGCTCCTTGGTTCCGTTTGGCAGCACTTGTGGCAGAAGATGATTTAAAGGGGATGAAATCCTCAGTGCTCTAACGCCACAGCCCTTCACCGCAGAAAACTCTCTAAAGCGGAAAAGGTTAATAACCCCCTACTATTAGCTCCTTTACCCGCCATTTAGAGAGCAACCAGAGAGAAGGCTCAGGGGGAGCTGCACGTACGTCCAGGCTCTGTGACACGGCATGTCATCCACCAGGATCTAAACAACATGACCAGCGTCGCTCAGGTCTCGACCTGTTGTCATGGCAGCAAAATGACCAGTACAACCAGCTGGATATTTTCTTGACCTTGAAATCTGCATTTACTGTTTATGTGGTATTTTGCTGCTCAGTTGGCCAGAGAGACACCAACAGGTGGGAAGTTCATTAGAACAAGGCCACACGAAGCAGATTGTTTTGGTGGAAATGTGCAATAGCCTCTGCACTGACAATTAATGATGATGATTTTATTACCAAAGGCAAACAAAATAATTGGAGCAAATGTGCAGCAATAGTACAATGACACATAAAATGTAATTAAAACATTTTTAATTAAAGTCGACTGATGTGTTTAAATCAGTGTTAAAAAAATTATGCTTAATGTGGTTCAAGCAGGAAGGAAACGGGCTGCATTTCTTTCTAGATCATAAATTAAAAAAGATTTTTACCGGTGTCTGCTGTCCACTCGTATTTGAAAAGTGCCACCCCAGAGCGCTGTGCCCTTATTTGCGGACAGTCCACTGTGGTTACATTCATTAAATCCCCAGAAAATGACACCCGGCTGCTACAGAATAATCACGCGCGCCTCTAAAGCCGTGTTACAACTCGACATCCTGCTGTTTATGCAGGAGACAATGGATTACTGGAGCTCATTAATTGGGATGCAACATAACCTTGAAACCTCGAGGAAAAAAAAATTAAATTGCTTCACGTGTTACTCTTCCTCAGGTACGAATGCTGCAGATATGGCGGCAGATTTGTGGTGTTCACACCGTGCTGCTCTGCACAATTAAATGATATACGGATGACAATGTAAGCATTTTTTTAAAGGTGTCGTCATGTGTCCTGTGATCTATATTCTCAATATTTTTACACATTGTTCTGCTACACAATCATAAACCAAAACATCACTTTTGAGACATGTACACAGTGTGCGCTCACGACTTGCTGCTTTGCACTGAATCGCTGTGCTTACAGTCGACCTCACATTTATTCATACCCCTCCATTAAAGAAAAGGCAAAATTCACAATAAGTCACTCAAATAAGTAGAAACTGAAAAAAGTAATAATAAATAAAAATTTGCTAAATTATACTTGAGTGAAATAAGACATTGCTTTTGAATTGTGGTTGAAAAGAATAATTTAAAAAAACAAAAAAACTGTTCTGGACAAATTAGAGCACTTTGCTGATGAGCAGTGAAATCAGAATAGCTGTCAACAGGAGCAGAAGTCTGATTGAGAGTTACAGAAAACACTTAATTACAGTGATTGGCTCAAAGGGTTGTTCAACTAAATATTAGTTTACGGGTCCCATCATGCTTGTTTGCTTGTTTTTGTTTTTGTTTTTGTAATATTTCTGTTGAACCCCAATTCAAAAGCAATGTCATGATTTTCATTGAATTTTTATTTATTATTACTTTTGTCAATTTCAACTTATTTCAGTAACAGTTGTTGTTTCCCTTCTTTGATGGGAGGGTATGAATAAATCTGAGGACGACTGTATGTTAATAAAATAGCAGTGAGTGTTGAAATAGCTGCTTCTGTCAATAATTATTAGTATTTTGCTTATTCTTGGTCACTTGTTGAACCACTTTCTCAAATACTGATTGGCAAATCACAGCTTGGTAACTCTGCAACCATTACCCGTGATAAACTTTGACATTCTACATTTTCCTCCCTATTTTTTCCCGTCCTTCCCTTCAGTAGCTGATATAAAGTAGGTGTTCCTTAACTACACTAGCTTGTGAAAAAAGAAAAGCCCTTTTTTATCTACCAGCACATCTCCTGTATATTATTTTTTACACGGACCTGAAGCAGGTGTTGGATTCTATCAGAGTTTATGCTGACGTTAGCGGCTCTGTCCCGTTCTTAGATCTGGGGAAGTACAGTCTTTCAACAGCTTCACGTATCGATGACCAAGCTAGCAATATATTTCCCAAATGGATCAGTTAGTCATCTTCCAAGAAGTCTTTTTTTTTTTACTTAGAGTGAAAACACATTTTTTGAAAACAGTAACAAGCAGGAACTAAACTGGCTTTTGCTGTGGCCATCAAGAACATGTTCAAGACTCCTTAAAAGGATTCTCTTGGCAAAATGAGTCAGCCTATAAACATTAAAAGGTCCGTTAGTAGCAAAGTCAACAGCTGCCAGCTGTAAATGAGAAACTGGCCTCTGTTTCTTACTGCTTTCACTTCTGTCGGAAAAGCAAGGACCCATTGTGTCAAAAAAACCACCAAGAATTTCAAGTGGTGAATCTGCAGTTGTCATCACAGTAAACTGAATGTAAGAGGACTGGTAGAAGGAACAAATTAGCCCAGTTGGACCATATATCATTGGACATAAATGCAAGAAGTGGGACAGAAATAGCAAAGCAGGTGGCAGAAACTGTGTTAAAAATAAAAACATGAAGAAAAAAAAATCCCACAAACATTGCTTGCAGTGAAATGATATATGATATTGTTTTACAAAGTCTTCTGAACAGCCAAAGGACAAAGACAATGCTCTGAATCTAAAAATGGAAAGTCTTCTCAAACAAACAAAGACAAAAAAAAAAACACCGACCAACTACACGAGTCCAGGTCTATACGGCCTTTTTAAAAGGTCAAGCCGATGCTGAAAATTTACACAAAATGATAAAGCTATTCAAATTCTGCCAGCAACTAGGTAAATGTCAGCTCAGATCAAACAGAGGAGAAAAGCAATAACTGTCTTCCCGTTCCTGCGGGACTGACCACTGAGGTGAATGTGAAATGTGTTTACTGCTCAGGATTAAAATCTCCCTCCTTGATATTTAGACAGCTGGAGCTAATTGGCAAAGATTAACAAGGGGACGTCACACTCGTACTTTCAAAGCAATAAAAAAGAAAGTGAATGTGGAATGTGACCGCGCCAGGGATTTTTCAGAAGACATATTTTTTTGATGTTGTCTTTGTTATTTTTTTCCATCTACTCCACATCAAACGGGACTCTTACCACTGAGTAGAGGCCTGTTGAGGGTGAACTGCTGCGGCAGGTCCTCGATGTCTGCGATGCGCTGGTACATGGCCCTGGAGAGGTGGTCGGCGTGGTAGAGGCTGCCGAGGATGATGCTGGAGAAGTAGATGGGCTCGGTGAAGTAGCTCATCAAAGAGCCCTGGATGCCCACCACGTTCCACCTGCAGAGGAAAACCATCCACGCGTTAGAACATCTGGAACTGGAGCTTTCTTTGGTGAAAAACGTACAGCTTCAACAACACCATCCGTCACAAAGTCATTTCCTGAAATCATGTTCGGCTTTCACTTAAAAGCAAAGACAGTTTCAAGACAAAAACTAGCTAAACATTTACATCCGACTAAAGCAAA
>NW_007578532.1:194519-262041 GCF_000690725.1 Stegastes partitus | reverse complement strand
ATATACCTGACAGAAAAACAACTATTCTAAATTTAATTTTGAATGATGTTTTCTACATTTTCAATTCTTCTAATAAACTGACAGTTTCTCATCTTCTTCTTAACTCTGACAATATGCTTCACAACAGCTTCGACAGATCCCACGCAGGCATTATTGTGATCAGCCTAAAGCGTGTCTACTGACTGATTAGAATATTATACAGTGGAACTGGCAGGCACATGCACACAAAAGCACGGGCGAAATATGAGAACATAACCAGCAAATGCTATCTGCCACACAGAGTCACATATAATCCTACAGTTGTGTACACTCTGAAGTATCCAATTTCATTTTTTTCCACAAACTTCTGTGTATTTCTATGCTGCGTCATTAGCCATCTCTCCCCAGTCATTTTCCCATTGACATGCTCTGTGAAGCAGCGCCTGGCCACCTCACCGAGAGAGAGAGAGGAGTGTTACAGACATGGAGAGGACGGGGCAGAAATGGAGAAACACTCAGTAGGAGTGTGAGGGAGAGCAAATAAGAAATAAAGAGTAAACAGAGAGAAAGCAACTGTTAGAAAGAGGTGAAGGACTTCACGGCTGAGGTTGGTGTTATTTTATATTTCTTATTGCCAACAAATTCTATGAAACGCTCAAAACCTATAATGAGTTTCTCTCAGTACCTTTTCCAGACCCTGTGTGTGGCGTTCAGCCCCAATCACATTCAACGCTGGGGCATAAAGCCTTAACAACAGTTCACAAATATAGAGTTTCTTTTTTTTTTTTTTTTAAATGGCTTAATACTCAAACCATAGAAAATAGTACACTTGCACTTGTTGTGTATTTCAGCAGGACGGTGTGTGTGTGATTTACACAACAAATTACATGTATGCATGGAAGCAAAGGAACTTGTCCTCTAAAGTAGTAGCTTGACTCCTGCTTTCACTACTTTTAGCTATATGAAAGATAAATACATAATCCTACCTATTTTTCAGCCGATCAATTGTTTGCAGGGGAATAAAAAATCTATATGTTATGTGTAGATGAATAGAGAAGAAGAATAGAATGCCTTTATTGTCACTATACACATGTACAATGAGATTAAGAGCAGCTCCTTCAGTGCAACATAGAATAAAGTACAAAATAAAGAGCAAAAAAATAAAAAATAGAAGAGATTTAAATATAAAATAAGATAAGTTATATATACAGTATAAGTTATATGTACAGTATGAATGAACTAAAGTATGAACTTTAGTACTTTAGTATGAACTAAACAGGCCCCAGTGTTCTGAGTGCACTCTACCTGTGAGCCCTATTAGCCTACAAAAATCACAAATAAACATAAAAAGATTTTGCAGCATATTAACTCTCTGAAGAATCAAGTTTCAACTTTCCTGAACCAATCAGGTGTGACATTTGATTATGTTAACCGAATCCAAGCTTAAAATCTTAAGAATTCATCAAAATCTCATTTAAAAAATGACTGATTCCTTAGAAAACAATGAATACTACATTCCTTGTGCAAGTATAAAGCCTGAGTGGCCAACAGGAACATAACATAACAAAGATTCAGAGAGTTTCCGGCTGAACTGGGATGAACTGCAGGCTGTGTTTACATGGAGCAGACAGGAGACGTAGTGTGAAGTGAAGCAGTATGGAGTCAAATTAAAAATGCAAGTAGTGAAATAGCATGTAGAGCCATTATGCTTGAAATAATGTTGATTCCATTTTAATAAAAATAATTTAAAAAAGGCAACTTTTGTTTTTCTTTTCTTTCTTTCTTATTTTTTTTTTTTTATTTATGGCATTTTATTACGGTTCTATTGTTGTGAAAAATGTGCAAATATGTGACAGGAGCAAAAAAAACCCATAAACAAGAGGGTTATGTTAAATCACTTTACCCTGGATATTTCATACTGACATCACAACAGACTCGGAGTGTGCAGCCACTCATATTCATATGATTTCTGAAAATAGATTTATATCATCTCGTGACCACTGCACAAGAACCAGTAGAGCTCATGATGCAGACAAGGCAGCCCACTGTGATGATCGGCCATGTTGGCGAAGTCAACTTGCTGCTTGAACAAAATGCAGCTACACCACACCAACTTTCTTTAACATGGCATCATTAGTTGGGAGTAAACGTTTAGTACTAGTAGTTAACAGGATAAATTCCATGCTGTTGTTTTTTGTTTTTTTGGTGTCAAGATAAAATACTGTTTCTAAGCAGCCTTTGTTCTTCCAGGTACATTACAAAACAGCATAAATGTGACACTGAGAATGTGTTGACAGCTCTTCTTCTTCTCATTTTCACTTCAGGCAGACTGGGAGTGTGTGAAATTACCAACACGAAGCCAGAATGATGAGGAATATGCAAGCACGAGACCCCAGGCTACGCGGCTTCATTGTTTCTATATGCAATATTCTTGGCGTATCTGTGCGAGTGTGCGAGAAAGACGGAAGGCGAAATAAAATCTTTGAATTCATTGCTGCGAGCAGTAAAGCATATATTCAGTACAGTCAAACAGCTTCGTAATATTCTCTGCCGTGCACAAACTGCAGTCATCCACACACGCGGCTTCATCGCAACATCTACAACTCCAAAGGACACACAAACAAGCAAGCCTATACATTTTGAGTTATGTTTTCAGAGGCATTCGATTTCACTTCTGTCAAACATCACTGTATTTCCTCGCTGCGATTTTATTCGATATCATGCTCGGTGCATTTACACAGATTTAATGTACACGCGCTCACAAATGAACGGAGTCAGAACAAATCAGAAAGCACACGTGATGAGCTGTGAAAGAAACGGTGACACGAGACAAACAGAGGAAAGGACCAATAAGACCTTTTGCCTGTTTGCTAATGAGCTCATTCAAATAGTTGGACGGAACACGAAGCGGAGAAGTGCTTTTTTCACGCTGAAGCTGTGGGGTCGGCCATGTAATCAAAGGAAAATGAGAGGAAACAATGTGGAAGGAGGCAACACTGAGGCCGTGGTCAACGCGTGCCAGCCAGTAGGTGTATTAAATAGCGGCCCCGTGGCTAACAATCACTCACAAAGGGACAGAAGCAGGTGGGTAACAGATTTGTGACCGGGCTAATAGCTGTGTCATGGCAGAGCGGGAAGTCATGCATAATGGCTCCTCACAGTGGAAGAGAGATCCTCATTAACACCTTAATTGCTTCACAACAATGAGTTATTTTTCCTGTTGCTCCACATCAACCCTGAACTGTCAACTTTATAATATTTTACGTTCTTCCTCGTTATCTAGTAAGAGCAAAGAAAAAAAAAAAATGGATATATGCGCGGTCTTCAACCTTATTTTGCCCTCTACTGACTCGGATCTCCCCGACGTTGGACAACCACGCAAAATCTAAATCACCAGCACCGGTGCTGACACGCTGAAAGGGCAGCAACACCTCTCACACAGTGCAAACACAGCGTTCGCTACTCAGTAGACATGTCCCCCATCAAATACGCACTCAGCATTCAATCACTCTGCGCGTTCAGCCAAAGTACCGCGATCCCGAACAGAGGAGGAAGATGACGAGGAGGAGGAGGAGGAGGAGGAGGGATCACGAGGCGAGTTATGGAGAAGTTTTATCGTTCATCACAAGAGAGGCACAGTGTTGCCTTGAACATGGACAGAGACTAAAGACGCTATGATCTGCCCGCAAAAAAAAAAAAAACACTCCCAGGGACGGAGGATCCATCAGTTCAGCTGTCCCTGACACTCTGCGAAGGAAATCATGGACTTATATGACGAAGTGGGTCGACGAAGTGAGGATTTAACACCATACAGTAGATTGTGGCGCCGGTAAATAAAGCACACGGCTAATTAGGGCTGAAGTGTGAAGTTCTGGGTTTGTTCAGTGTTAAGGAAATTTAAATGATGACCATTCTAAAGCTACAAAAAAATCAATTTAATCTTATTTTCTGCTCATACTGCCTGAAGAAAGACAGAAAACTAGCTGACATACACATTAATTTACTGTTATTGACATTTTTGACGTTACATACAGCTGTTTAGAAGAATTACTAGTGATAAAATCTAACAATTAAGGTGACTCGGAACGGATGGAAGTCGGCAAAATTGAATGATATGATGAGCACAAGAGTAGCAACTGTGTTTTCCAGCGGTCTGATGGTGCCGCCTTAAATTGCACTGAAAATGATTGGACAGCTTTGTAGTTTAAATCTGTATAAGGTCGCCTGATAGAACATAACCTGGCCTGTTTTGAAGGAAGCAAATTCATCTTTTCATTGTGCCCTGAAAGTTAAAATAAGAGAATTGAACATAATTAGTTATCACACATGAAGAAAAATGTAAATTTTGCTTTAAATACATGAAGATTAATCAGTACGTGCAAAAAGCGCATTGGCACATAACTGCTCTAATGCACTGTGTGAGTTTTTTGGCCACAGTTATGACTTCTCATCTGCTCTACTTGTTAGATTTAGCTCCTTAAAACATCTTGGTCTTGCAAGTTGAAGGGATGCAGTTTTGACACAGTTTAGAAGTGCCAATACAAGCACTGTATCACTTCACAAGGACACTTTGACGAAGATGGCAGCCAAATTTAAATCTCGTAGTTTGATATTCTGACTATGACTATATTATATTTGCTTATTTGCTTTTCTGAAGAAGAGATGCCAATTATTCTATAAATACTGAAAATAGATTCATGTTGACTCGTGGACTTCACAGGTTTTGGTGATTGGATCTTTTGGTTTTTTTAACCGTTGAATCAGATTTTTTTTGGTGAAGTAAGAAACAATAACGCAACAAACAACCGCTAATAAATCACAAACAATGCTTGGGGTGATTACTTATACTATAAGGACTGTAGTTGAACTGAACTGGAACCAAACTACCTCGCAATCTTGTCACTGCAGGACATGGTGAGCAGGCGCTCTCCTTGAAGCACACCGTCCCATGTCTGGATGGTGTTGCTGGACCTCACAGGGATGGTGCCCTCCCCCGACTCTATTTTGGTCCTCAGCTGGCCCCGTGCTTTCCGGTTGGGATGTCTGTCTCCTTGGTCTGCATCGTCAAAGAAAAAAAAAAGAGAGAGACAGACATCAAATCACAAACCTTCAGAGCAAACCGCCGACGAGCTTCCTAGACAAACGTGTTCTGTTCAATGTTTTATACCCATCAGAAGCCAGACATTTACAAAAATCTATCTTCAACAGGAGAGAGCCGAAGCTGTGTCTGAGAAGCTGTTAAGTCACACAACAGTCATTTTTGTATCTATAAAATGCAGCGCTTTGCACTTTGAGATTGCCAGCATAAAACTAATGGACTTTTTTCTGGGGAATACAGAGTGAACATATTTGCACACTGAGAATTTTGGACACTCAAATAAAATTGTGGAGGGTAAATATATTGCACAATGCAAGAAAACAGAAGCGATTTTGGGCACAGTCAGTGATTCCAACGGCAAGGGAAGAAAAAAAAAAAATGGCTTCCACACAGCATGACCTATTATTTATTATTATGCTATCAAAGTTTTCTGTTGTTCCACCAGCAGGCGCCATCTATTCAGTGACTAATTGAATGTGGCTGTTTTCTATTCAGTCTGCCATGTGCAACGGAAAGCACTCTGACAAGAGTAAGAGAGAGGTTAATCAGACAGACAGTGTGGGTGGGCTGGGTGGGAGAAAGACTGATAGAGGCAGACAGAGAATGACAAAAAGCTCTAATTACTAGCGCCTTGTTTAAATGTGTCTGTAATGCGTATTTGGACACTGGAGTAAAATTCTAATTAAATGAAACGAAGCATAAGAGGAAAACCTACTAATTTAATTAAATAAAATAAACTGTTGTGGAAACTGAATTCTGAGCAAAGACGAGACCAAATTAAAAACATGGCAGCTGAGCTGAGGGGGGAGAGACGAGAGGCTGGTATGAAGCGTACCTTCCACTCCGGCCTCGTGTGGGGAGAAAATCCTGGCGTCTCCGCAGGGCGAGGTGCTGATGTACAAGTGGAACTGAACGTTGTCCTTTAACCTGTAGCCTCCCTTGTCACACTGCACAAATATTGACTTCTGGAAGTCCTCCTTGCTGCTGCTATGACAACAGACCAACGGCAAATTACACAAAAGTGTTGATTAACCTAGATTTACATTATTTTTAACTATAGCTTATTTAAACGGACATAAAGTTAATACAATTAGAACAGAAAGCAGCTGCAGCAACGTATAATTATCAATTCAAGCAGCTTCCCAAAACAATGAACAAAACAATAAAGAAGAAAACTAATCTTACACCGTCCACTGACCTGAGGAAGAACTCCAGCTGAGTGTAGAGGTATCTGATGAGCGAGCGTCGGGCGATTATCTCAGCGTGGCAGTCATTGAGTGCCAGGCCGCGGTCGCTCATGTACTCACCGTTGATGCATTTGGTTCCCGTGGAGACACAAATGACCTGTGCTTCCTTCACATCTGTCCCTGTTGGAGGTCGAAAGGGAACAAAGACAAACGAACGCACGCTTTTAAAGCACATACTGTACATGCGGTCTAAATTATGCTTTTATGGCCCGGAGAGGCTGCGATAATTGTCTTCTGGTTGGAAAGATGTTAATTTACCAATCACATGATCAGCACTGAGGAAAGATAAGTCATTTCTGGGGACTCCTGGTGGAGTGTTAGGTTCCTATAGTCTACATAATATATACATTTATGTGTAGAAACACAAATTGCTGTGGTTAAACATGACTATATGGTGGTTGGCCGTGATGAAGGAATTATTCATATCATTCATACTTACTTGGATCCAGGAGCTACGGAGCAACAAGACTATTTTTTTGGAGTTGTGCCACCGAGGCGCCCTCTTTTTGGCCAGTTTTCAGTGTCTAACTGTGTTTGTCTGCCATTTAGTGCAGAACGGGTACTGTACACTAAATAAACGGCTCCCTCCTGTGTCTGACAGTGGCGTGATGAATGCAGCGAGAGTGAATCAAAACAGCAAAGGTGCAGGCCAGGCACCGAAACAATGAGCTGACACTCACAATAAGGCTCCGTATAGACGAGGGGAGCTACTGATTTGTGTGATAACCGACTGCAGGTTTATCACTATGAATGACCTCCTATACAAAATCACATTGTTTTCATATTGTCATTTAATGTATTATACAAATATTAATTATAGCTTCTTTAAGTAAAACTAGCAATATCACACTGTACAAAAATAACTGTAAATATCCTGCATCAAAAAAAAAAGGAAGTACAAAAGTAATAACGGCAAAATGCATTTAAAGTTTCAAAAGTACTAAACGCAGAATAATGACAACTGTTAGCATTTTGCTCTTATATGTAACTTGCACCTATATGTAATTAGATTATTTCATTACTTCATGCATATATTCGTAGATTTGTGTTCTTTCATGCAAAAAAAATCCTAAATTTGTGCCCTTAGTATCCTCGTGTTCTTCCATTTTTCTTATTTATATTGCATATATAGCACAGCGTACCTCGCCTCTTTAATTTATATTTGTGTTTTCTTGCTTTTCTTACCGTCACTTTGCTGCTGTGATGTTGCACATTTCCCCTTGTGGGACTAATGAAGGATTTTCTACTCATTTCTATTCTATTTATACTGATGCATTAAAGTGCAAAACACATTTTTTACTGTCTGGCTGGTCAAGGTAATGCAAAAATATTGTCTATTTTATATACTATGTGATATGCAGTTCTATCTATCTATCTATCTATCTATCTATCTATCTATCTATCTATCTATCTATCTATCTATCTATCTATCTATCTATCTATCTATCTATCTATCTAAGCCTGAATTTTCCTTTGCGGGATGATCAAAAACCAACTGTAGTCAGCGTCGTATTTCGTAAGCATAAAAGCACCAACCATCTCTTCCTCCAATTCTACCTGTTGTCATGACGACCCCTGCTAGGACTTTTCGTCTTGCATGGGGGGAGGTGAAGTTGTCTGTCAGCTCACTAAACTTATCCACCACCAAGCGAGAGACGGCGTCAGCCAGAACCTGGAATCACACACACACACACACACACACACACACACACAACAGGGAGACACACACACACGCAGCCACACAAACACGAGCTTGTGTCAGATATGTCAGCTTACAAAGCATGTCTGATGTTATCCTCCCCAAGAGCACTATGTACCTGTCACAGTCCTCGCATTCAGCTTCAAACGAGAGTCAGAGCGTCGAAACAGCAACAAGTGAAACTGGGTTGACCCCCTGAGGTATACCTAACCATCTTTCAAGCAACGCTGTTTGAGTTTGGCGTGACAGTTATAATTTACCGTCTCCCCTCTGACAGTGAATCACAAGCAAAAAAAAAAACAACAAACAAACAAGTAAGCAACAGATGCGAACAAAGCGCTCGTTGACAGTCCACAAGGTTTAGAACTCCGGTTTGGATTCTGAGGAGGAGGAGGTTGGAGGGGGGAACTAAAGTGAACTTCACACATCTTTTGTTCTTGGACAGCCGGCTCCCCTAGCTGGCTCCTTATCCATTGCTAATGTGATGGAAAATGACGACAACCAGGAGGAGAGATGACGGCTGGATGATCACAAATTAAAGAGATTAGTCCAATATTACTTCCCTGCTACTTCAGAGTCACCCACTCATGGCCGGATCATTTGACTTTGGAGCGCCAAGGTCATCCGTGATTTTTATTCTCTGGGGGTGCGAAACTACACATCACTTACTTTTTGCTCTTACATATGGTCGAAACCGTTCAGTGATGAGCAAAAGCGTCCTTTTCATTTAACTACTTTACTACTATTACTGTGCTATACCATTTTGTTCGTTCCCTACATATTTTTGAAAGGAAAAAAATATAGATTTTAAGAAAACTGAAGCTCTAAAATAAAAATCTGAAGTTTTTTTTTTGGTGACAGCAGTGGACCCATTCTGCCCCATTATTGCCTTGCCAGATGGAAACCGGCTGCAGAAATTAAATATCAAGTGACACAGAATTAATAGAGCAATTAGAGGGGGTGCTATCATTAAAATGGGGTGCTTGTTGAATAAATCAGCTGACAAGTGGAGAGAGTGAGTAAAGAGAGAAGAAAAGGCTTTGGGGAGGGACTGTTGACAGTGTGTCGAGCTGATTAGCTTTGCCGGCTGCGTTATCTCTCTTCACACGCTGGCAGTCACCTCTAAAGGCACCACCTTCCCTTAGTGGCTGCTAACCTGATGCGAACGAGATTCTAATGATAACCTAGTACAACAGCAGAGTTTGACAGCTTGCAGTCAACTTCTTTGCAACCCAATAAACAAGTCTAGAGGAATGCTCCTTTGTCGTAGCTTAGCTCATTGATAGTTATTACTTCTGGAAGCATTATTCATTACAGAGAGGGCCACGATTCATCTGAAAAGCCTTACCGAGAAGAAAAGTGTACGCAACACATTCAGCAAGTAAGATCTGGATCTGGATTATCTGCATGACAATGATGATTAGAATCCAACGCAAAGTGTCTTTAACTTTAAAAACCTTGTAGCTCCATAAAGCCCATCTCAGTCTTTGTGAGTGCTGCCATTCTTGACTCTTTCTAAATTCTAATACTGTTTCAGGGCTATTCGGTTCATCCAATAGCAGCTTTAATGAAGGCAGAATATGCCACTGCACTCTTTCCAAAGCAATCTAAGGAGATTCAGAAGATGATCTGGGACTTGCATACCTTTCGGTTGCTTCCATTCCAACATTGTAGTGTTTACAGTTTCTTGAAAAATTGACAGCTTTCAAATTCAACTGCATCTACACACTCATCAAATCATAAATAGATTGGTGCTTTGTGTATCCTTAAGTTCTTACTTCTTAAGTACTTAGCTGCCTTTCAAAATACCCATCGGTGTACCTAAAACTTTTATGGACTGTGATGCAAAGTACGATTATGTAGATTTCTGCTTTTAGAAGTAAAGTTGTTTCAACAAGTTCAGTATTTCTCTGTTGTTTTTTTATTTATCACAAGATTTCTTTTTATCATTGCAAAGAGAATTGTATTACGTGTAATGCATTCAGAAAATCCTGATGCATCCTCAACCCCACAAGCGTTAGAATTTTCTCTAGCCGAGTACAAATTACAGAAATGTCTTACCTGGGGTAGGTGAAGCTGCAATCCCTCTCTTGGAATGGGTTGCCGGGATGGCGTCTGGTCTAGCTGCATGTTGAACAGAGCAGACAGGGCGGCTTGTGCTGCCCGGGCTTTAGCTAGCTTCTTGTTGCGCCCTGAGCCTTCAAACGTCTGTGCATCCACCGTTACTGACATCACAAAATTCTTGGCATGACTCTCACCGCTCTCTGAGACAAAGTCATATTTGAGGCCTGGCCTGAGCTCATTGAGGATCATGACTGGGTTTTTGCCACTGGAGGGCGAGCTGAATGCAGATGGAGGGGGCAATGGGGCCTGGACAAGGTTGCTGCCAGGAGGTGTGGGCAGTGGGTACTCCCCTAGTGAATTTAGGGAGCTGCTACCATTGGAGCCGAGATAGAAGGATTCTTCAGGTGCGGCTGGTGTCTCAAAGCCATTGAAGAGCATGTCTGGAAAGTCAGCTTGGTCAGATGTAAAGTCTGTGTTCACTGTCAGTGTTCGGCCCATGGCCAGGTGTGCCTCAGATGCATTGGGGAACTGGACAAAGGAACGCAGTGCTTTCTCAGCTGCATTCAGTTTAGCTTTCTTCTTGGTTGGGCCCATGCCCTCAAACATCTGTCCATTGACCTCCACAGTCATGACAAAAACCGGTGCATGGACTGGTCCTGTCTGAGACAGCAGTTTGTACTGTAGACCTGGTTTGATTTCATTCAGCTGCATCAGAGCGTTCTTGGGCAGGACCGGCCCCGGTGTTTTCTTGCGTTTCTTGGCTCGGAACTTGGAATGTGTGTGGCCATTGTTTCCCTCTTCTAAGGGACGCTTTCGACTGCCCAGGCCGCTTCCATTGGGGAGCTGCTCAGCCACTCCCACCCCGTCTTTGCAGGACACGTTGTCCAGGTTTCGGTTTTCCTTAACGTCGGTGCTGCTTGAACCTGCGGTGCCCAGAAAGAGTAACTTACAACGCCTTCGTTGCAGGATCTTGTAAATGCAAAATTTATAGATTCCTTTATCACTCTTTGGAACTGAACCAATGATTTGTGTTCCTTTATCAAAGCAAGAGACAGTGGCTTTTTATTATTTTTGAACATATTAACCTACAGTCTGTTGACATCACTATAAATTGCAGAACATCAACACAAGTGTCGTCATTTAAGAGACGGTAGATCACCAGAAGGATTATTTGCCAATATTCTAAGCATTGTTGAGGATTTTTTGGGGTCAAGTAGTATTTAATTTTGAAATTAAACTCAATATATCTTCAAAATTAAATGTGTAGCTACAAAATCTTGTTATTCTGAAAGTCAGGGCAAAGTGGGAGAGTGTCTTTTTCAGTAAAACACCTAGTGTACACTTTACAGGTTGCACAGTGTTGTGGGTCTCAAACATAAATGCACACAGATATGAGCACACGAATCAACACTCAACATAGACACACGCACACACACACGCACACACACACACGCACACACACACGCACCCACACACCCACACACCCACACACACACACAAACAGAACTGTTCCTTTTCCACTCTATTAATTTTTAATGGCTCGAAAGCCTATAGAGAACATATTGAATGTTCAGCTTTAAACCGCAGGTTCTGAAATATACTGTACTGGGGAACACATATCACTGAATCCAGTTAACAAAGTGGATGGAATATTGGCAAAAATTTTCATTTATAACATCCTTCAGCAAAGGCTTGATAGGTTACTCCTTGCGGTACTCAGGAGAAAGAGAGGCCGCAGTGTGCATGAGTGGGATTGTAGGTTGGGTTGAGGGAGTGCAGGGGAGTAGTGCAGGGGGAGGAGCTGAGGACCAGGCAAAAAGGAGAGTACATCAAAGAGGCAGAAGGAGAAGACTCCACCTACTGCAGGATCCTACAGGCTTGACTGGTGACACGGTGGGAGGCTAAAAATGTTGTTTTACTCCTTTTACATCAAGTTAAAAAAACACAACACAACAAAAACTGTTGTATTTAAAATGAGGACAATCGGAATATTAAAAAAAAGACTGTTTCTAATGAGGTGCCATTCATAAGACCCTGCGCCTCTGAGATCCCCCCACGGAGCTTGTCAGAGAACACAGTGTTTTAGGTTGCAAAACGTACTGACATGCCGTCACCGTCTGCACACTGCAACTGACATGTCTCAAGGCAAGAAAAAAAAAGCATTTATTTCTAAGATCACAAACACAAACTGCACATCCTTCAGTTTATGAGCTCAATACATGCAATTTTTTATATATATATGTATTTTTTTTGGTGTGTTCATGCATTCTGCAAATTGATATTTGTATTTCGCAAATAAACTTAAGAGCAGCCAAAAAGAGCTGCCACCTATTGGAATGGTGAAATCTGTGGGTCTGACAGGGGTACTGTCGTAGTCAATCACCTTTAACCACCACTGATGCTGTAGTGGTGGAAATCAGTAAGAGTTAAATAAGGACTTTGACTGTCGTTATAAATATATACTTTTAGAATACACAGTATGTAGTGCTG
This sequence comes from Stegastes partitus, assembly GCF_000690725.1. Taxonomy (NCBI): domain Eukaryota; kingdom Metazoa; phylum Chordata; class Actinopteri; family Pomacentridae; genus Stegastes; species Stegastes partitus. The sequence goes on along the minus strand of NW_007578532.1, from coordinate 249,464 downwards.
TGGCTTGGCTTGAGCTGTCCCCTGAAATTGTTGCAGAACATAATTAAATACACATGTTTTGCTTGCGATCAGCATGTCTCCGAAAATAGGTTGATTTGTGGGGTATAGTAAGCAAGAGGCCAATTTTTAAAAAAAACAAAAACAAAACACATATTGAAAACTCTAGCATGCTGCACAAATACAGTGAATAAAATGGCACACAGAAAAAATCTGGAGCTCCCTTTCTCCGTTCCAAAATGAATTATTCAACACATAAGAGTGTACATTTTCTCTAAAGGGTTGAAATTAATACTATATATTTTACAGCACGATGAATTTGCAGGATGGATATCCAGTAGAAGTCAAGAGCCCAGGACCAGATCAGAGGAACAAAAGCCAAAGAGCAACAGCCATGCACTGAAAAATGGCACACATGCAGTTGTGGTCATCATCATGCCCAATTTTGTGTAATCAGCATCCATTATTTACACAAAGAGAGAGAAAAAAAAAAGAATCCCGACGCTTGGATCTTTCTCAGCTAAAATCCCCCTATGGGGGCTGCATGAACCAAATACTGCAGGAAAAAAAAAAGTCTTTTATCACAACTTCATTTTAAGTGGGACTTGTTTGCTGGGGTTTTGATTTGGGATGATATCTGCGATTAAAGAATTTCAAGTGCTGCTAAGGTTGTCACATAAAAGTTAAAAGTTCTTTCATGTTTTCCTCTGGTGTTCCCTTAGTATTAAAGGAACGGGCTTGTGTGAGCTTGGACTGCGTTTTATCTTCAAATATATCTTTTGACTGCCAGTAAAAATGTGAGAAAGAGGCTTCAGAAGCTTTTGGAAGACAACAAAGCCTATTTTGCAATGGCTTATTTGATTTAACACATGAAACATACTTTTCTACAGAGCAAAGACACCAAGTATGGCACTATAATAAGAAGTGCTCGTTTGTATCGCAGGTTAGGGCACCGCCAGAATGACAGCCACCTTTGAATGTGGGTTCAAAATTGTCGGAGGTGTGAGGAAGCACATTCTGTCATGTCTTTCCGTGCCTCCTCAGCTCCAGTTACTGAGTTCAAACCAAAATGTCTAATTAAATTTCAATAAGCTGGAGCGGAGAGGATTTTTTTTTTTTTTTTTTGAAGAGAGAAATCGAGGTGGAGGCAATCTGAAATATGACCTGAAGCATCCCAGATGGAATGATTATTTCTTCTCTAGAAAGTTTCGGCAACATCAGCACCGTGCATTTTTGTGTGCACGCAATGTTGTGTGTCTTGGTTCGGGTGAGGACAAATCATAGCGCCATCCTTCTCGTAGGCTTTGACAGATGGAGCCTTTAAATGTGAATGTAATTTAAGACACAATAAGTAAACGCTACCTTGTTTTTCCAGATATAGTTGTGTTAGATTTGAATCTTTTTGGCCTTATTTTTATTAAACGTGGGCTAAGCAGTATGCGAATACTTGCATAATATAAGCGAGCAAAGTGTGTTCACACTGATTACACAGCAGAGAAAAGACAGAAGGACAAACAGAGGAAGACATGCGCGCAGACAGAAAGGAGGGAAACATACAGTAAGTACAGGCAGACATTTAAATGTAGAGACCAGGTCTTCGCAGACAGGAAGACGGACAGACAGGCGGACAAATGAGGAAAAATCAGAGTGGACTCACTCATGTTCTCTTCCTCATCCACATCCATGGCGACGGGTTTGTTCTGACCTGAGAGCAACCTCGCGCCCACTGCACCTGCAGGTTGGGAGGACAGAAAGGTGGACCTCGTAAGCACAGACAGTGATACACATGCTCATAAACACATTCAAAGTGCTTGAGTAGCCACAGCGATGGTACATTTCTTGCTTGATGCACACACACACACACACAAAGAAACATTGCAGTGTGTAAGTAGCCCCTGAGGTAGGCATATAAATATTCAGAGACTGAGAGATATCAAGGTGAGAGAGGAGGCCAGGGCTGACAGGCCTTAATAGCAGGAGCAGTCTATTGTGACTTTAATATCCCTCCGATTAGACCTCATTTCCCACTGCCTGCTGAGAGATATACAGCGAGTGACATGGCCAAGTCACTCCACTGTCACACACACACACACACACACACACACACAGGACTTATCCCAAGGTGGAGAGTGCGATTAAAGCTCCATTAAGCAATACTTTTCACACCAACACTGAATCAAATGATTTCCTTGCAATCGGAAACGTTCGCTCACGCTGACAACGAACACCCAACTCTTAGGCCACGTCAGTCGTTTTTTAAAAAAACAGTTTTCTGCAACTATCCGCTTGCTGTGTTTTGACGGCGGTTGACTTCAAAACCACAAATAAGTGAGCAGTTAGGAAGCCAAACATCGAGAGACATCCTTCTTTCATTCCTTTAGTGTTTGACACAATATAAGCCAGCAATGACTCGACAACTATGCCATCCAACGTCTCATGTAAATATAAAATCGATATTAAGATAAGATAAAGATAAAGAGATAAAGAGACTTTATTGTCATTGTGCAGAAGTACAACGAAACTTGTGTGGAAGAACACGACAATAGCAGCAAGAAATAAAAATAATTTAAACAAAGTACTATATACACAAAGCATTATATACAATAAAGTGAGAGAGATATTGATTTAACTATTAGCTTTCTCTATAGGCTTTTTGTTTTTGTGTTTGCATAGATAATCCAGTCAGAGCTCAGTTTTCTGCCACCTGACAAACGTCAACATTTACTTTCCTTTTAGCTCTGCTTTGGCCTCCACCACCTAAATCTTTCCTTACTGTGTGCTCACCAGAGGCCTGAGAAAGTTCAACAAATTCAGGATATCTGTTTGTCGGTCTTCAGCAGTGACGAGAAGCTCAACTTATCAGGTTAACTCATGGTTTCAGAACCCAGCTATGAACTCACATAAAAAAGGTGATGACTAATCGAAGAAGAACAAACTGTAATCCTCAATTTAAAAACAATAATAGATTCTAAAACCCAGAAAACCAGGAAGGACAGTGAGTAAAAAAACAAGAGACTGTGTGAATGTGTAAGTTAGGAGGCTTATCAGCATCACTGCCCAGATCTGACAATAACTGGGCAGCATTTGTGTTTCCTATTGTCGCTTAGATGTAAAGTTTTCTTATGTCAAGTAAGACAGTTTCCCCATTGATTCAGCTGCAACCCTGCTGGTGTTAAACAATCTTGGAAGCAAGTAAAGAACAAACCTAAACATAATTCATAGCAGTAAGTAAGCATACTACAAATCTTATAAGGGCAGCAAGTACAGGGCTTTAGTGCTTTTAATCAGTGTTTTTGTTAGGATTACAAAGGGCTAAACAATAAAATGAAATTTCTAGCAGAGGAAGGCCGGGTTCCCTCCATTGATGCTCAGTATGTCTCATATGTGTGCTCCCAGATGCTCAAAGACCATCTCACTATCTGTGCACTGAGCTCTACGGGATCTTCCAGGAATGATGATCCATTTCCCAGGACAGCTGACTGATTAGTAGATGGTACTTTTATGCACATTGACACGCTATCTTGACCATGACCCGCTCTGGAGAAGGTGAGGTGTGCAGCTTAAGCTACCACGGTGCTGAAACACCATCGTAAACCCAGGACTAAACCTGAAGTTACGGAACCCACATCCTGCTTCGCGTGCACTTTGTGTGATGTTTTAGCCCTGTGCAGGTAGCATCACATGGATTTATCAGAGTTTGTTGAGCGGAAATAGTTGGCTGTTGCAGCTGTAAACAAGGTTGTGTGAGAGCGTCTCTGGCTGTAAAACAAAAGAAGTAGGAAGATGCTAAACTGTTGAGAGAGCTGAAGGGAATTTGTATTCCTCTGTAGGCGCCCCATTTCCTTTAAATGTAGTCATTTCACAGCTTATAGTTCATATAAAAACATCAATTAATGCTGCTTTAACCACTGTACAGTTTTTGTGTGGAATCTACAAAACTAAATCAAATGCATCATACTGAACATCCATCCATTATCTATACATCGCTGAATCCTCACTAGGGTCATGGGGGGCTGGTGTCTATCCCAGCTGACTCAGGGTGAAGGCAGGGGACACCCTGGACAGGTAACCAGTCTATCACAGGGCTACACTTAGAGACAGACAACCAAGCACACTCACATTCACACCTACAGACTATTTAGAATCACCAATTAACCTCAACATGTTTTTGGACTGGCTGCAGGGTGGCTCAGTGGTTAGCACTGTTTCCTCGCAGCAGGAAGGTCGCTGGTTCGCGTCCGAGTGGGGGCACTGGAATCTTTCTGCGTGGAGTCTCCATGTTCTCCCCGTGCAGTGTGGGTTCTCTCCGGGTTCTCCGGCTTCCTCCCACACAGTCCAAAAACATGTTGAGGTTAATTGGTGATTCTAAATTGTCCGTAGGTGTGAATGTGAGTGTGCTTGGTTGTCTGTCTCTAAGTGTAGCCCTGTGATAGACTGGTGACCTGTCCAGGGTGTCTCCTGCCTTCGCCCTAAGTCAGCTGGGATAGACTCCAGCCCCCCCGCGACCCTAGTGAGGATTAAGCGGTGTGTAGATAATGGATGAATGGATGTTTTTGGAGTGTGCGGGAGAAAGGCGGAGAACCCGGAGAGAACCCACGCTGCACGAAGAGAACATGCCGGCGACCTTCTTGCTTGCAAGGCAATGGTGCCAACCACTGTTCCACCTTGCAGCCCTATACTGAACATAACGATGTCTATATCTCAGAAACTACTTGTTAGCATTTGTTGACATTTCAGCAGCGAAATCATTTAAAAAAAAAGTTTGTTTAACCAATAACATTGTTGAAGATTCTTAAAATATATGATTGCTAATTAAACTGCAGATTTGTATGAACTATTAAGATTGACTTTTTATAATAATTTAATCCTGCTTAATGTTTAAAAAAAAATATTTTAGAATAACTAGCTGAGTTCAAAAGTTACACCGCCGGCTTATGTTACGCTGGTAATTACAGAATTAATAGTTCCAAGAAAGTTTCAGCTGCAAAACACGAGTCCCCCATTAGTCTCCCCACCGACCACTCGAAAAGCCACAGAGCGACAAAAAAAAATATTGCTGAGAACAGGCTCAGCAGATGAGTGCAGACTGATGAAACAGACTAACAGACGAAGTTAGATGAGAAAAAGAGTGTTAAAGCAGCAAAGAGGGGAAAAGGCGGAGAGGCGAACAACACAAAGAGACAGAGAGAGAAAGCAGGAAGGAAAAAAAAAAAGAAGATGGCACTATATGATATAGAACAGATTGTGCTGATTCTACTCTCTCTCTATCCGCCTTCCATCAGTGCCCCCATTCCTCAGCCAGACACTTTCTTAAGCTAAACTAAATGGGCTAATTAATCTGGGCTAATGGTGGGTGACAGCAAATATGCTAGCACAATTATCACCCTATTAAAGATTCATATTCCAACCCATAATTGAAAATGAAAAGGTGGGGTGAAGGGAGGATGGGTGTGGGAGTCTGCGCCCCCCGGCCCACGCGCACACACACACACACACACACACACCCACACACACCCACCCAACAACTCAGAACCACATCTTATAAATGGTTACTTCTGCACTTCATGATGCAGTGTGATTTTATGGCTCCAGACGTTTAATTATTGGGATTGGGCAATAGCGGGTAAATGAATTAGGGACAATTTATCTAAGCATAAAACTAATTTGAAAACATGAATGTGGGTTTTATTCTCATACCGCCATCCTGTCTTATTCCTTCAACACACACACACACACGCTGCTGTGTCGTCTAATCAGCATGCAAAGCAAATATGTCTGTCAGTTTTGATTTTTAGATGAAATCGCCGCGGTCATAAATCTCTAACTATTCCTGAAATCACGTGCAATCAGCTGTTCCACAAAGAATTCATGAAATAAGTGGATGTGCGTTGGTGAGGAGTAAATCTGAAAGTAAACGGCAGCCCTAAAGGGCACTGGGATTTTTTAAAAAAAACAGGGTGGCTGCATTCTGCTACCTAAAAAGAAAGCTTTTTACTTTTTTACTGAGTGAGATTCAAAAAAAGAAAAAAAAAAGAAAACCTTGTACAATAGAAAAATTAAATAAAAATACACCAGAGAGAAAATCGGGATGCTCTCAAGTCTCAGAACCAATATGGAGATGCGTGGTGGTTATATATATATATATATATCTCACTACTGGGCTAAATGTGAATATAATGTGCTGCGTGGGAGTTTGTGGAAATATATGTAAATATATCTCCTCCCTCTGAGAAGGACTGTCCACAGTGGGTTCAACCTAATAAATGCTGAGCAAAAATGACAAATTGAAGTAATCAAAGGTTGTCGGATTAATTAAGATAAATGAGTTATATACTGTATCGTGCAAATCTCTCAAAAGGCAGTAACATTATCATTAATATGGTCTGTGGCCTGATTTCCTCAAATGTTAGTTGGATTTTGGACATTCTGGGTATTTATTTTTATTGTATTTTTGTAATGTGGCCATCAATACAATCCATAAGGTGCTTTTGCAATTTTTATTAGCAGTAATTTAAAAGTCACACAAATAATGACTGGCTTCAGGTTACATGAATGCTTTCAGCACATCATATATATTCCATTCCTACCATTATGGATGCAACTACTATTGTAGATTTTTTATTTATTGGTTGGTACCAAATGGCAATATGCACTTTAAATATAAGATTAACTGACAGAAATGTTTCCCATCAGCTGAGAATATTATTTGCCGTCAAACAAATTGGATTTAGAGGAATCATTGTGGATCATATTTTTGTGACAGAAATCACATTCAAGCTAAGAGCAACACAGTTTTTCATGAAATGCAAGGCAGACAACGTTAAAACGTTATCTAATGGTGTTTTACCAGTTTTCTTTAAAGATCAGACATTTCTGGACATTAAAGCTCACAACACTAAATTGGACATTTGCACGCATGAGGGTTGATACGAGGCTAGCAAAGGCGACGCAGGATCCTCCATAGATTCTGGTTTTAACCACTTTTAAGCGCACGCAGCAGCTAAAGCGAAAGCTTTAAAGTGAGTCAAAAGAATTGAAGTGGAGGGCCGCCACCGCCTATCTGCCTCCACATGCATAAACGACGGTGCGTCATCAAGTTGTGAGACGGCGTGGTTCCAGGTAATTCTGAGTGGACGCCAAGGGAGGCAGGGGAAAGAGAAAGATGAGAAAGAAGATGAAAAACCTCAAATTCAATCTGGCACGGTGAGAGGGACTGAGGGGAAATAAGGTGGTTTTGATTTGTCTCTCATCCCTCGCTTGCGCTGTGACGGAGCGATAGAGCATCGCCACCGCGGAGGGAGCACCGGCAGTGGCCGACTGGTGGGAGGAGGTGGGGCGGCGGTGGGGGGCGGAAAGGTAAAGGTGAGTGAGCAATGGAGGATGGGAGAGATAGAAAATGCAATCCTATTCCAAGTAAAAGAGAATCATTATCTCCTTTAAAACAGAAGGAGATGGAAAGGTCTGCCCTTGGCGGGCCGTGGGGTTCAAACCGTCTAAAACAAACTGCCGATGAAGGCGAGTGTAAGAAGGTTTTCCATCAAAAAAATATAAAAATAATAAAATTCACACCTAACTCAAACCTTAAAAAAAAAAACAATGAAGGAAGCACACTGGGGTTTTATTTACTCTTGAACTGCAGCATGAACCAGCACATACAGTCGTCCTCAGGTTTATGAATACCCTCCTGATTAAGAAGGAAAAAGTCACTGAAATAAGCTGAAACTGACAAAATTAATAAGAAATAAAAAAATTAGGAAAATCATGACACTGGTTTTGAGTTTTGGTTCAACAGAAATATAAAAAACAAGCATGATGGGATCTGTAAACCAGCCAATCAAGTGTTTTCTGTAACTCTCAATCAGAATTCTGCACCTGTTGACAGCTATTTGGATTTCACTGCTCATCAGCAAAGTGCTCTAATTTGTACAGAACAGTTTTTTGTTTTTTTAAATTATTGTTTTCAACCACGATTCAAAGCAATGTTTTATTTCACAAAAGTATAATTTAGCAAATTTTTATTTATTATTATTTTTTTCAGTTTCCAGTTATTTGAGTGAATTTTGCCTTTTCTTTATGTGTGAATACATTTGAGGACGACTGTATCTGAAGATCTGTGAATAAACTGAATTCATCCTGGAAGTCTCCAGACTTGTTGCTGTTTCCCATTCAGCTACAACAACAACGTGGACATCTTTAACCATGTTGTCCTTAAATCTCTGAATAAAGGCAGCTCATTAGAGAAATCATACTTGTTCTATAACCTCTTCTAACACTGTGCGTGCTACAGTGAGGCAGTTTTGTTTTTTGGATATCATTCAAGTCTTTAATACTTTACTAGCAATTCACTCACAATCCCTGCATAACCTCAGTGTTCTGTCTCAGTAGAATAATGGGATTATTTGGGATGTGCTTTCCTCGTCCAGTGAGGCCGGCCTCTTCCAGTCTCTCTAGCGCCTTATCTACCTGACCTTTCACTGCAAATGGTAAGTGAGGGCTCTTAAAATGCTTAGGACACGGATCTGCCTTTCTAGGAGGGTAGCTTTTACAGAGTGTGTACCAGAACTCTGAGTGCCTCTTTTCAGTCTCTCGTATTGGCTTTAGATTCTAGCTTCTGCACTCAGCCTCTTTATTTGGTGGCCAGTCAGCTTGGATTTGTGAGGCCAGTTCCATCCACTCCGGGCCGGTGCATCGCCCCACGCCATTGTCATCGGCGGCTCACAGCTTTCAGAATGTTGAATAGCTTTAAAGGGCCTTTCGATGATTTAAGTTATTCACCTTTTTGTGTGTTTTAACATCCACTCTGGCACGTGCTTTTTAAGTAGTTTGCTTTTAATACATTTTTTTTTTTTTTAAATAATATAATTTTTTTCTGTGTATCTGCTGCTGTATTGGTTTGCTTTCCTGCTCAGACACTCTGACCCCATGTCTGACTCCTGAAATGCTTAGCGGCGGCAGCATTGTTGCTTAAGTGTGACTTTTTCCACATTTAGTATTATTAGGGTCCGAGCACCAAAAGGGTGCGAAGACCCTATTGGAACTGCTCGGATTATTATTATTATTATTATTATTAGGGTCCGAGCACCAAAAGGGTGCGAAGACCCTATTGGAACTGCTCGGATTATTATTATTTATTCTTCGTTACAAAGAAACGCGTTTTTGAGGTACACAACGTACTCACACACTCACCAAACTCGCCACACACACCAGACCCGGCGAAAAATTTTATAATTAGGGGGAAATACCTCAATAGCAACATGGCTCAACAGCGCCCCCTACAAAATTACGAATAATGAGCCCCCGAACACACTTTCACGTGGAGCCATGAAATTCGGTACACACATGTAACAACTCGAGACGCACAAAAAAGCCTCAAGAACACATACCCGAAACTCAACAGGAAGTCGGCCATTTTGAAAAAAAATGGCGGCTCGCCAAAATTTACCTCCTCTACGGGGTAAGTCGTAGACACCTGAAATTTGGCCAGCATAAACTACACGACGTGGTGATTAAAAGCTATCAAAACGCTCCGCAGATGAGGCCCGGTTTACAAATGGCGGTTCGTACAATATCGCCAAAAAGCCATAAAACGCCATACAATGGGACGTGCTGTGTAACTGGCCTGTATGTGCTCCGATCGGCCTGAAAGTTTACACGCGTGCTCCAAGTCTCAGCCAGAGCGAGTTAAAGACATGTGCACACCGACTGGCTCAGTTGCACTCCCGCGAGAAGCGAGGACCCGACCAATGCTGCTTGCGGCTTTAATTATTTTTTATTATTTATTCTGTGAGCAGCTAACTTTTCCCCCTTTTTCTCCACATTTCTGACAGACCACGGTTTTTACAATGACAGCAAATTAGGAGCGTAGTGTGCACATTCATATCTCTGCGATTATATATTTAATTCTGCTGCACTCTATGTCATCGACAGCTCTTATTTTGACCCCTTCACTTTCCTTAGATGTTGAAGTTTCTGCTATTTTCAGCGATTTCCTTTGACTTCATTTCACAATGAATCCAGTGGACGGGGCAACTTTCGAGGGCAACATTAAATCCTGTACCTGATTCCTAATTGCCGTTGAATTACATTCATTCAGCAGAGCAGCAAACAGCATCATTAGCTGCGTTTTCGTAAATTCAACGGTATCCGAAAGCGGCGGCAACATGTCTGAATAAGCACCCTGGTCACTTCTCTGTACAAGCGTGCCAGGTTGGAAGCAGGAACATTTCCATATAAACTCTAATATTAATGGTTAGATCAGGGGTGTCCAATCCTGGTCCTCGAGGGCCACAGTCCTGCATGTTTTAGATGTTTCCTTCTTCCAACACACCTGATTCAAATGATCAGCTCATCATCAAGCTCTGTAGAAGCCTGATAACGATCCTGAGCGTTTGAATCAGGAAACATGCAGGATTACGGCCCTCGAGGACCAGAATTGCCCACCCCTGGGTTAGATGCACAACTACAGTCTGAGTTGTGTGAGGTGACTAAGGGAAGGATTTTTCCACATTTCAGCACCAATATATATCCAGAATAATCACACAGAGAGAGTTTTTCCTCCCAGATCAATCCAAGTATTATTTTCTTATTTGGGACATTTCAAAAGTTTGCTTAAAATTGGTTTAACAATCGTACAGAAACACAGCTGCTGTCTCGCTTTTGTCTTAACGGCTAAAACTAAACTTTTTCTCTTGGTAGCACAGCCACCACTCGTGTATTTCTCTGAGGATCACCACTGGATCACTGTTAGCATTTTACATAGCACACAATGCTGCGGGCTGCAGGGTGGCGCAGTTGGTAGCACTGTTGCCTCGCAGCAAGAAGGATGCCGGTTCGTGTCCCGGTGGGGGCAATCTTTCTGCGTGGAGTTTGCATGTTCTCCCCGTGCAGCGTGGGTTCTCTCCGGGTTCTCCGGCTTCCTCCCACACAGTCCAGAAACATGTTGGGTGATTGCAAATTGTCCGTAGGTGTGAATGTGAGTGTGCTTGGTTGTCTGTCTCTAAGTGTGGCCCTGTGATAGACTGGTGACCTGTCCAGGGTGTCTCCTGCCTTCGCCCTGAGTCGGCTGGGGTAGACTCCAGCCCCCCATGACCCTAGTGAGGATTGAGCGGTGTATAGATAATGGATGGACACAATGCTGCTTCCTTTACGTGGACACTGACTGTTTGAATGTAAACAAAACCACAGAAAACTGTACGAGCAATAAAACTAAAAGGACCACAAGGTGACACGGTTGCAATTTATACCAATGATGACAACATGGCAATTGGCCCACTGATGGAATGATAGCTTCTAATTGGTCCCTGGACAAGATGATAGCCTCTGATTGGTCTGACTGTAAACTCATGTTTCTACTGTCATCTCATAATAAAGGCCTGCACTTCCATGTGTTTATACACACACACACCGGGGAAGGTTCTCGAGATATAAAAGCACTTATCTCTTTTACTTTCCCTTTAGTCTTTCATCTTTCACTCAAACTACGTGGGTCCGCTGTAATCGAAACAAACCGGCTTGAAGAAAAGCCTTCAAAATGCACCGCATGTTTGGCATTAAATGGCACCGTCTGACAGCATGAAAAGATAAAATTAAATAAAATGATTTAATTAGACTGAAAAAATCAGCTTTAAATACAGACAGAACCATATAACACTAAACCTAGTAAGAAAAAAAAAAAAGGGTTGCTATTTTTGATGGATGAAATTACTTGCAAGCAATTTATTTTGCACTTATTGCCTCCCACAATTTTTCAGTCTGCAGCGTCGGCAGAGAGCGTCAGTGACACCGCCTAATGCTTCGGCCCGGTGAGGAAATCTACTACTGTCACCCCGACTACATTAGCAGCATATTAAAAGTCAAAAGCCTCCTCCTTCAAACTTTCAGCAGCCTGACACGCTGCTGTGTTGACAGGACCAAGACATGCTCTAAAAACAGCCCCCACTTAGCTCCTGTCACCGGCAGACAGAGGAAAAGCATGCATTCCTGCTGCACAAACACACCAATGCACTCACTTATCCCCCGCGCTGCTGACGGCGACCCCGACAAAAAAGATTCCTCAAGAATTACACCTGCGGGCGAGACTAATTCTACCCCTTTACAATTCTCTTGCTGTTTTTCACCTTTGTGGTTCACAATAATTTGACGTGCTGTTATTTATTTATTTTTAACAGAACAAACTTCCCCCTTTTCAGTAAAATATGGCTGAATATCGTATCACCTGAACGCACAGTAATTGATGTGCAAGTCTAAATTGTTTGCGATGAAAAAGCTAAGATGAATGTGTTTTTCTCGCAGGTTCTATCACTGTCTTGATAATATCTTTCCTTTTTTTTTTTTTTTTTTTTTAATTACATCTTTGAAAAGGTAAATTCAGGTCTGCAGGGCGTGACGGTGTTGCAGGAGTTGCGAGGGAAACTTCCTCATCCTGTGATGCTGTGCTGCCTGTGGTGTTGTTTCAAATCAGCACATCACTTAACTCTATTGGAGTAGGTAAAAAAACTGACTAAAGCCCGTACAAGTTTGTCAAATAACAGCAGAGTCAAACAAACTAAGAAAAAAGCACGGAGGCGAATTGTCATTAAACAGAAGAATGCCTTGTGAGTGAATAGCCGAGGAGGACTTCAAGAAAAATCCTCAATTTTATGCAAAGTGAAAAAGGACTTTTAAATAAATGTAGATAACTAAACCGGATTGCGCTCTGACCTTTACAAACCCCATATTGGAAAGCCTCCACTGCAGAAAATAACTTTTTTAATTAGCATTTCACCAGGTTATTTGGTGCAGACATTTAATTGCAATGCCATTTGCTGCAAGTTTGAAATTCCTGAAGTGCAGAGTGTTCTCCAACAATGACAGCCACAACCAAGATGTTGTCATGGTTCTGGTTTAAGTTTTTGTTCCCAAGTATTTATATTTTGCCTTTAACTAATTCTATACAGTAGACCACGGGTGGGCAATCCTGGTCCTCGAGGGCCGCAATCCTGCATGTTTTAGATGTTTCCCCTCTTCCAACACACCTGATTTAAATGATCAGGATCGTTATCAGGCTTCTACAGAGCTTGACGATGAGCTGAGGGAAACATCTAAAACATGCAGGACTGTGGCCCTCGAGGACCAGGATTCGACACCCCTGCAGTAGACAGACGGCCAAACAGGGAATTGATCTTTTTCTGTACTTTTAGAAAGGTATTCATTAAACACATGACTAATTATATGCGTACAGCTGCTTAGAAGTGTTGCCTACCATCACATTAAAGTGTTACGGACCATTTATTAAAGATGCATGTAGTGCTTACGAATGCTGCAGAGGGATACTTCAGCGTACTGCTGTGTACTATTACACTTGATGCTAATCTGTAACGGCAGCTTGTAGCAATTTGCTTGAAAAATCTAAATTCATGACATATTAGATTAAGATGTTTCACTGAATATGAGAGGCTGCTTGAAAAAAAAAAGTTAATAAACCAGCTATCATGTTTGAAGTGCACAGTTTTATCTCAGCATTTTTTTGCAAATACAGATTTAAATCGATTTCACTGACAGAACTTTGACGTGCCAAGTTTCCGTCATCGTCGCATCAAACCTTTGGTCATCTACAGGCAGCGACTTGCTTGGCCGGCAGTCTGTTTAACCGACTGCCGCGGTCCGACAGACTCTCCGCGGTGGCATTGTTGTTTGCAAGAGAACGCCAGAACTTGCTGGTTAATGGACCAATGCAGAAGCTCAGCTGGGAGTTAAGAGGGAGAAATGGGCACTGCCCTTGCTCAACTCGCTATCACTCAAGCCCCCGTGGCAGAGCTAATTCAGAGGCGCGGCGTTGAAATTCAATTTTGATGTGTTACCTTGCAAAGAAAACTCGAACGCACAACAACTTTTAACTCTCACAGTTGACACGGTGAAGCTGGAGAAGTATTTTTTTGCTAATATGACGCCAACAATCAAACATCAGTGTATTAAACAACTAACTAGGAATGACAGACTGGATGTTAAACACAAAGCCAGGCATGATTTCTAGCTTAATAACTGCAAAGACTTCAAATCAAACATCTGTACTGACTGCCTAGAATGCAAATATAGTGAACTTCTGTTCCACCAAAAACATTAAAAAAAAAACTGTCAACTCCGAGAAAATACAATAGCAGGGGTGGAAAGGTGAAGAAAAAGGAGAGCCCGAACCTTTTATTGTGTTCCAGACTTTAATATCTGACAGTCAGTCGTTTATCATTGCGGACTGCTGATGGTGAGAGTAGAGAAAGGTGGAGAAAACAGAGGCACCGAGTATCAATATGAATTTTTTATTTGATGGATTTTATGGGGGGTTGCATTTCAGAAGGCTGGCGGAGTCAAGGTTCACAGAGAGAGAGAGAAGGAAAAGAAAAAGAGAGAGAGGCCAAGTCATAAAGCCCAGGCAAGGCATAACGGTGAACATGAAGAACACACACACACACACATTTCTGCTTGCAACATGCTATAATCTATCCTGTACCCCATGCATGCAAAAAGATGTAAGCAAAAAGCCCCCAAAACACGGCACCTCAGATTTAAACACCCTGCGAAAAGCTGCAAACTCCCTCATGCATTTTCCATCTTTTGCTTCTTCAAACCCACACATAACTCTTTACAACCAAGCTCTTATTTCTCTCTCACACACACACACAAACAGCAGAAACTCTTTTACTTGTTTCTTTTTTTTTTTTCTCTCCCTCGAACAAATTCACAAAAATACACACAAACACATAACGCAAAGTTCTTAGGCTGGCTTCAGGTGTGGTCATAAATCATCAGAGTGAGTGGCTATGATTCCCTCTAGCAGCAGCAGCAGCAGCAGCAGCAGCAGCGGCGGGGCTGGTGGGTCCAGAGAGGAGGCTGCAGTTAAATGGCTGCCCTTGCTTTCTGTGTCCATCAAGGCCAATAGGACCCGCAGCCTCTGGGCGCGACACATTTTAGACGGCTGACATCAGCGACACAAAAACACATTTTAGATGAACAAACAGACAGACACTCTCACACACACACACACACAGAGGCAGCCAGACACTAAAGAAAAGAAGTCAAAACTCAGCAACGAATTCTGTGAGGCACATTTGATTTCTTGTAATTTTCAATGTCAGTTTAGTCACTTTTATATGGACAATGAATAATCCAGTAATTACCACCATGTTGGATGCTGCCAAAAACATTCTGCTTTTATTCGACACATTTTAGTCTAATTTGTTGGCTAAGTTTTTGTTTTGGTCTCACTTTAACTGCCCGCCTTCACTTTATTAAACTCCATATAAAACGCTGAATGCGATAAAAAGGACGCACATAGCTGTTTAAACCAGTGTAATTGCGCTGGACCGGCACGAGATAAGGTGTAGGATGAGGTAGCCACCAAGAACTTCCACCTCCAAGGAAACCAGACGTAAACATCTGCTGCTAATGGCTTTATATGGTCTGTTTGCAGCCGTGCGGTTACACATGGTGCAGACTTTGACACATAGTAAAGCAAATGCCGGAAAGATTAGATAACCGTGTTGTGGTCTGGCATAATATTATCATGGGAACAGATTGAAAGCTAGCTCAGTAAGTCATAATTAACAGCATATCGGATATTGCGTGAAGCGTTTCTGTTGCTCTGAAACCGAAGTGAAAACAACGTTTCCATGCAATCTTTTTTTTAAATCAGTTTTGAACTCTGACGCACACAGACTTAGAGAACACAGTTGTTATTATTGTTATTAGCGAAAGCATGACAGACAATTTAATCGTAAATTCCTTCGTGTTTTCATACCAAATGTCACCTTCCTGCAGAGGGAACACTTGCAATCAGCGCTTACCTTGAGTCTGGACCGTTACAAACTTGAACCCATACAAAAGAACCTTGATGTAATCAAGAATCAAAGCTGCTGCTAAGTAATCAGTCTGGCCTCCTAAAAGCAGAGCTGAAGTGAGAGACTTCATGTCCAAGTAAGACTCATTCATGCTTTTATAACTTGTAAACTCCTCCACTCCTTACTGGCCTCTCCAATAATCATAGATATGCATAATAAAGGCTCGATGTCTTAAGGTGGTGTTTTGAATGGGATCACCGTTCGGCCATCTTGATTCGGGGCAGCTCTCTGGCGGAACCTGTGGAGGAAGGTGAGTGATCTGCACAAACGTAAATACTCTGATCTCGGACTTACAAACGGTTTGGTGTCGTACAAACGTTATTAACGTGGCCACGATTCAAATTACAAAAATACAAATAAAATACAAAATAATTAAAATGCTATTTGTTGCTGGCCGTGAGAGTGTAACATAATTATCCATCAGTGCAGTGTTATAACTACACCTCTGACGTTTAGAACAAACCAAACCGTTTGAAAATCAGTAGAAAATTGAGCAAGTTATGGTTATTTATAAAGTACATGCACCACTACAACACAATGTTATGAGTGAGCGAGCGTACTGTACCAAGATGGCCGCCAGTGCGGACGTGCGATTCCATTGGCCGACAGCGCGGACGAGACATCTAGCTTTTATTATACATATATCTGTGTCTAATAATAACATTCGAAATTTGTAAGTCATTCGAAATGCTGCTGTTAGAATAATGACAAACACCAGAAAGAGAGAACACATCCATTCTTAGATTCTGGCTTTCATTTAAAAAAAAGAAAAGAAAAAAAATAGTTTCCAGCTCTACTTGTTGTCTGTGAGTTGTGTCAGTGGTCAGGGTCCAAAATATTTCAGAGACATATTTACTGGATAAAAGGCTAGAAGGTTTCTCAGGTCTGCAGGGACGGGTCAGTTCGTGGTACCCAGAGTTCAGACCGGACAAAGTGAAATGGCTTTTAGTCATTATGCTGCCCACTAGAACTAAGCTAGAACTAGAACTGTAGCAAGATTCACTGCATTTTCATACATTCTAGTTTAAGTTTGTCTCTGCTTTTATTTATTATTTTTTTATATTTTAGTTTTAAAACTTTTACTTTTTCTCTTCTTTTGAATTTGAACATTATACGTAGTTTTTCGTTCTTTT
Source organism: Stegastes partitus (assembly GCF_000690725.1). Taxonomy (NCBI): domain Eukaryota; kingdom Metazoa; phylum Chordata; class Actinopteri; family Pomacentridae; genus Stegastes; species Stegastes partitus. The sequence continues at coordinate 232,465 of NW_007578532.1, read as the reverse complement.
CAAACATTTTCACTACGTAAAGTCCTTTGAATGGCCTTTGTGTATAAAATATGCTTTACAAATAAACTGGCCTTGCATTACATAGCTTTAGCCTGGCATCATGTAAATCCATGAAAAGATTTTTTTTAAAGAAAAGGAAAGATTTAGAAAAAAGCCCGCGTGTGAGATTCGTCAGACTGTATAGATTGCTGGAGGCTGAGTCGACTTATAGAAATAATAAACTCTTATATAAGCATATCTGCTGGGTAGCTTTAACGCTACTCATCTGCTGGACAGGTCCGGCACTGGCTAGCGATAGTTTAGAATAAAACAAAATAATCCCTCAAACTGAAATCCACTTTTATGTAAATGATGTCCAGCTGAATTAGTAAAGAAAAATGTAGATTCTGTTAAATTATCAGGCTGAACTAATTAACCAGACACAACTAAAGAGATGGTTGATTGTTGTAGCAGCAATGGCAGTATTTTGGGCACCTTTGCAAAAACTGGTTCTCTATGGAAATAGTAAGTTATGGGATTGTGTGTTGATGAGCCATATGGAAAATTTTATCAAAACGTCATATTCGTTAGAGAACAATGAAGCTACAAGCTGCTAATATGCAGCTACATGATGACAAGAACAGCAAGCCAAAAACAAAAGAGAAAGAAATTAATTACCAATTACTGCCAATTACAATCAAGTATTCAACAATTATGAACTCAAACACACAGTGATTAAAAAGGGGTCTTTCATAAAACTGAATGAACTGCTAGTTACATTACTACAGGTACTCGTCCTTCTGTTGCTAAAACAACTTGGAAAAGAGGAAAAAAAACAGGAGAGTTTGTGTTTGAGGCAAAAGCAGAGAAGCAAAGCAAAGAGCGGAGAAACAGATCGAACGAGACTGAGAGTCCAAAATGAGTAATCGAAGATGAGAGGGAGGAGGAGATGAAAGGGAGGGAAAAAAAGGGGGCAAGGGAAGGGAAAGAAAGTGGACAGAGACAAATGGCCATGGGAAATGGCTGGTGCAGGAGAGTCCGCCTATGAGACAGCCCTCTCAGCAGCCTTAACACAGACTGATAGGCCCACCGGGCAGCGCCACCACCCCGATCCATTCCATTTCTGTCTGATTCTTCCTTTATTCTAGAATATATTTATATACATCACACATCAAGCCACTCAGGGTTACCCTACACACCACAATGTGCTACCGGGGCAGGCATGTTCGCAGGTTTTTCATTTTGTTACCATCGTCTAGAAATAGAAAATCAATCCTTGTTTTCTTGTGTTTCTTGCTTGTTCATACCAGTATGCTAAAGATCCATGAGGATTTGTCACTTTTACTAGGAGCTAACCAGTTAACAAACACGTTTTTGGGTCGTCTTTTTATTGCTGTGCCCATCTGTGGCTTCAGCGTAAGTGGGAAATAGCCCTCTCTCTTCCCTCTCCTTTGACTTCCACTCTGCTGACTCCTAATTAGATCCTCCAAAACATCCAGAGCTAAAACTATTACGTTTAGCCTCATCTCGCTAATTCAAAGCATGCATTTCATAATCTTGTCCGTGCCAAGATGTTGCGGTTAATTTCAGATGCTAGCTGTGATCTCCAGCCATGTGTCGTCGTGAGGGATTGCGGCAGGCTGCAGGACCTTTTCCTTTTAAAGACAAATCATGAACAGGAGGGCAAACAGCAGTAGATGCAGAAATGAGGCTTAAAAGTAGAATAAAAAAATAAAGACAGGGAGCGAGGACTTGCAAGGATCATTGTTAACTGTCCATGTATGCAGTTAGATAAGTGAGTGCTACTGTCGCCATCCCACAATCCCATTACTTTCCCCAATAAGGCTTTGGCAGCTCAGTGATTACCTCAAGAAAGTGCGAGAGAGGAAGAATCTTAATAGAAATAGGATCGGCTCTTTTTTTTTTTTTTTTTTTTTCTTGTAAAGCCTCTCCCTCTCCCTCTTCCTGAGGTGATGTCTCCAGGCACTGACCAGGTAATGCGGCGTAATGGAGTACACGTGTGGGCGCCGGTGGCCTAATGGAGAGGGGTTGTGGCAGAAAGGGGAGTGCCTGTCGTCCTGCCTGATTGAAACTGATGGGCCAAGGTAAGGGGGCCGCAGAGTACGGCCACCCAACATGGCACCTCCCTGCCTCATCAGACACACTTTACACGGGAACACACATACATACACACCTTATCCGAGAGTCCATTATTCAATTTGGCCCTTCTAATGACCACTGAATTAGGCTGCCAGAAGCGATTTGCCTTCTGAGCCCTACTGTTGGATGTACATGCTTTGCTCCGCTCTGCATATTAAGAGGCAGCCGTTCGCACACTGACACCCTGCGAGCTTCCTCCAATCAGTGAATTTATCCGCTCGGACGAGGAAGCTGTCTGAGACGATGAGCGCTTAATGCAAATGGACTTTATGTTTCCCTCTAAGTTTCTAGATGGGAATCAAACATCCACTTAATAGATGTGTAAAGCTGACAGAACACAAATATCCCTATAGAAAAAAAACGAGGTCATACGATCATAAAACTGCATCGCTCGCCCAATAAAGGGAACTAAAAGAAATGGCTGTTGGTTGAAAATTCTGGCGACTGCTCTTTAGAATCATTAATGAAAGAAACCTGGGGTATTTATGAGTATTTGCCCGCTCACTTGTAGCTCTATGTCATTTCAAAAACAGTGTACGCCCTTTTTTTCAGTACCTTTACATGTCTTTTGTATCTCTCAGGTAAAGCATTGGCTGTGAGTAGTGATAGTTGTTGCAGAGTTTGTTTAGATAAGTCAGATTGTGTGATAGCTCATATGATGATGGCCTTTGTCACTTGTTGCCATAGCAATCATAAATATTGACATGGGGGGATAAAGGAATGTGAATAGAAAGCAGGATTTATGCAGAAGATGTTTAACATAATGTATATTTAGTAGTTAATGGAGCTACAGAAACATAACACTGCGATTGAATTGAATGTAATCTTGGGTTTATTTATTGTTTTCTCGGGCTGAATGGTTTGGAGAAAAAAGGTGTTGCTATTAAATAATGAGACTAGACGGTCAAAGCAGACAGCATCATGTCTGATCCACGTAGGATCAGTGGGCGACCTTAAACAACCCCTCTGGAAGTTTACATTTAGTTGAATTAAATACAACTAAAAGTATTAGTTTTATTATTTAATAGCCACACCTTATATATCCTAACCCACAGCCTGTGCAATTTGCTATTTGCATTTTTTTCAAATGTCAGTTTTGATCTAAAATTAAATAACAGCTTTTCAAAAAATATATATATGAAGAATTGTACGTGATTCACGATAAGCTTAATGTTTTTTTAAATTCTGATAACTTGATCATTTAAAATGTAATTATTTCGGGAATGTGTAATTATTTTGGGATACTGTAGTTATGATATGATTCCTTATTGTTGCTATATACTGTTGGTTTTTCTAAGCCAGATGAGTTTGTATTTACACTGAGACCACACCATGGAAGCCATTAAAAACCAGCCAGGTTACCGCTGCTCTCTTTGTTCTTCTAGTTGGAATAAATCTTTGCTCCATTTTCCTAAAACATGTATTCATCCTGGGCTGCAAGGTGGAGCAGTTGGTAGCACTGTTGCCTCGCAGCAAGAAGGTTGCCGGTTCACGTCCTGGTGGGGACACCAGGATCTTTCTGCGTGGAGTTTGCATGTTCTCCCCGTGCAGCGTGGGTTCTCTCCGGGTTCTCCAGCTTCCTCCCACACAGTCCAAAAACATGTTGAGGTTAATTGGTGATTCTAAATTGTCCGTAGGTGTGAATGTGAGTGTGCTTGGTTGTCTGTCTCTAAGTGTAGCCCTGTGATAGACTGGTGACCTGTCCAGGGTGTCCCCTGCCTTCGCCCTAAGTCAGCTGGGATAGACTCCAGCCCCCCATGACCCTGGTGAGGATTAAGCGGTGTATAGATAATGGATGGATGGATGTATTCATCCTGAGTCAGTGCTGATTCATACTTTGTTAGTATAATTACTAATACCACTTATTGTCTCTCTGATCAGGTCCCCAGTCTCGTCTCTCTACAACCACCGAGGCTCGTCAATGGAATAACAACGATCAACACATTTCCCACGTCTGCAGTCACGGGCAGCAAAGTGATCCTATATGTCCATACAGATCCCCATACCACCAGCACCACACTAAACCACAGCGATGAAACCGGAACGTTCCAGTGCAAAACCATTCAATTCAGCATCATTTGATCCAGTCACAGTGAGGGTTTATTACATGTCTACGTACAGGATATTTTTAAATTAAATGTCACGAGAACAAATCAATTATCTCGTCAATTACATTCTACAGCAACAGTGGTCAACATGAGCAGTTAAACACTGGATGTCTGTTTTCACTCAGCTGTGTATGGTCCTTTTTTCTTTTTTTTTCTGGATTAGCATCTCCTGGTATGCCACAGTTTATTTCTTTCTGCTCTGCCTACCAGTCTATCATTTAATGAAAATTTCACCGCGAGATGCAGTCGTAGAGAATCTAATTAGCTTGCAAACCGTTACGGGGCTGTTGACTTAAAGTGTAACTGGATCCACATCATGCCATTTACAGTACACGGACAGGAATAAAACGTGATTGTACAACTTGTGTGAATCAATCCTGCATCACATGTGACAGTAAGGAGGCCACACTGCATCTGGAGATAAAATCAGACACAAAATAGGTATTGTTTTGGTTTTTTTTCTTAAAGAATTTTTGCAGATGTCTTTCCAGATTGCTAAAATTAACTCTATCACATCTATAAACTGAACGGTCAGTTAAAGAAACTTGAAGCGTTTCTCTCATCTGCACTCGTGAAAGAATGCCATTCTTTACAGGCTCCATAGGTTCAGGTATTAGGTTCGATGATAATAATAATAAAACTCCTCTACTTTTGCTTTCTTCCATCTTTTCAAGGTTGTTGGGTGGCTGCCTCTCCTCCTTTCACTAGGAGCTGTAAAATCTATTTGACAGCTCAGATTTATGACACAGCACAGGCAGCGGGCGCCTGCGGGGAAAAGAGTGTATGTTTGAGTGTGTTTGGAAGTGTGTGAATGTGTGGGTGTGCGAGCGTGCCCGGCTCACGGAGGACCACCGCTGCTGTGCTCAATGTTCAAGCACCCAACAGGGCACACGGGCCGGGAACTCCCCAAAAACTCATATGTGCACAGAAGTACCCAGGTATGTGTGTGCTTCACCTATGACTGGAGTGCATGCATCAACTTCAACAAAACTGGCATTAATACCCCATGTAGAGTTAGAGCTGCAACGAGTAATTGATTATTTAAGTCGCTGTCAACTATTAAATTAATCGCCAACTATTTTAATATTCAAGCTATTGGTTTGAGCAGTTTTATTAGAAAATAAGAGTCTAAACTCTCTGATTCTGTCTTCTTAACCTCTTAAGACCTGTGTTTGATATGCATTTTTTAAAAATAAAAAATATAAAGAAAATAAAAATATATTTAAAAATAAATAAATAAATTTAAAAAAATATATATATAGAATATAATATTTTAAAAAAAGAAATAACAATAATAAAAAAATAATAAAAATAAAAACTAATAAAAAAAAATCACTACTGTGGCAATATAATACCAGGTCTTAAGAGGGTAAACATGAATAGTTTCTGGTTTTCTTTACACAGCAAAACTTAATATGTTTGGATTGTGTACTAAAGAAGACATTCAGGGATTTATTTTGGGTTTTGGGAAACATTTTTGTCATTTTTGGATCTTTGACAGACAAAAATAAATTGCTGAATCAATAAAATAATTGGCTGATTAATTAACAACAAGAATAATGATTAGTTGCAACTCTACTGTGCCAAGAAAGCCTAAATGATAAGTTTAATGATTGTCACTGTCTGAAAACAGTTTTTTTCTAGTCTGCGTGGAACATGTTCCCAAAGGGATCAACAGTGTGGTCTTGATTACAGTTGTGTTGTTTTGGGGAGAAAAAAAAACTAGATAAAAGCCATCATCTAAAGCAGAAAAAGAAAAATCTTACAGGAGCCTGAGAACATCCTACAGAGCCTTGGGAACCCTCGAGTGCCTGCGTGGTGTCTTTTATCTCCGTAGCCGCTTTGAAATTTATCAGTCGTTTCCTTCTACTTCCCTCCGTCCATCTAACCCCATCACACAGTCCTCTCCTCTGTCCTTCTCCTCTTCTCGCCTGGATGCCTACAGTCTCACACCTAACACCGTTTGTCACATTCAAGGCCAGATTAGATGCACTGGGACCCTGGAGACGGGGATGTGCGCATATGCTTGAATGTGTTTTTTTTGTGCGTATGTATGGGGGTGGCGACGTCTGAAAATAAAAGCCGTGCAAGGACATGACTGCATCCGTGTAGATTCCTGCACGCCCGCGACCGAGATACTGTCATCCCGGAGTCGAATTTCACACCCTGTGCCTTCACCATTGTCAGGCGGAGAGGCAGCGCTGATGGACAGCCGGGAGAGGACGGTGTGGGGAAACCTCCGCCGGATGAAAAAGGTCGTGACAGCTGATGGAGGAAGGGAGAAAGTGTTCATACACCCCGAATGTCGGGAGGTGGGAGGACAGATATACAGTCCGAGGGCTGCACTATATCACAGAAAGCAATATGAGCCGTGATTTTCTGCGGTAAGAATCTAACATTAAAAATTCAGCTTGCCTCTGCATTGCTGGCAAAAGGGGGTAACACATTTGGTGGGAAAAGCAAATTTTTCATCACTGTATGTCTTGTTCCATTACCTCAAAAGAAATTCCTCTACACCTACGACACGAGAGCGGCGGAATAACCAGCTGCAGGAGCAAAAACATTTTAATATCCATATCCATTTGAATCTACAGTGATGCTGAATCTACACTAATGAAGTCTATCTCCGCGGTGATGAAAGGGCCGACGCGAACGCCTGCATACATCTCTGGGGCTGTGTAGTGTCTCTCCAGCAGCTAAACACACCTCGGCGGTTTGTGCAGTCTCACTACAATGGTTCCTCTCCCTCCCCCGTCCCCTCCGTAAGTCTGTTACAGTCATTAGCAGTATGCTAATCACAGCTAATTACATTGAGACAGGCAGACACAACTCATTTCTTATCATGACAGAGTGCTGCTGTGTTTGTGGTGCTAAATGAGGCACTGCTCATAATCAACAGTTTTTTTTGTTGTTAGGTAAATGAATGCGACCGTGTTTTCTATTTGATTTTCATTTGGTACTGTTGTCAAATGTTAATTGGCTTGTCGGCGCCTTTTTTTTTTTTTTTCAGAGACTGTAAATCTATTATTTGTGTCTACACGCAGCAGCATAGATTATTCTAAACAGACACAGCAAAAATGGTGAAGGAGCTGGATGTAGCCTTATAGTGCACATTTACCAGTTTTACAACAACCAATGTATAAAATTAAGCCAATAAAGTAATTGAAGGAAAGAAAAGCAAGAAAAAGCGTCAGAGAGAAATGGAGAGAGGGATGAAAGAAAGATGATGTCGGAAAGGATGTAAGGTTATCTAAGAGGAGAGAATCTGAAAAGCCAGTCTTGTTGCAGGCAAAAGTCTCTTCCACAGCGATGGATTGTAAGCGTCAGGCGGTGCAGATCCCCCTCTCTGCCCCCCTATTCAAGTTGCAAAAGCTCATTTTGGAGATTTTGCTGGCATGGCAGAAAAGGCCTCTGTTCCCCATTTTCCATATTTCATATACGGCCCATTGGAAAGCATCGTCTGCGAGTGTCAGGGCTTGGCACATTTACGAGAGATGCATTGAAGAACTTATCACTTGGAAGATATGCTTAAGTTCAGCATTTTGAAAGTCACTGTGCGCTGGATGGTAATTCAGTTAGAAAGCAAAGGTAAATTAAGACCATTTGCATGGTAAATAGCTGGAGGTAGAGCCATCATTAAGCATCAGTCCTACAGTATGTTTAAATACATACATTATGAATATAATATTACATGTTATTTACTTCAAACTGTGTAAATAAATTAAAGGACCAAGTCACTAAAAATCTGACAATTTAAAAACAAAACTATAAGAAGAGGAAATAAACATGAATAATCCTAATGATTAAGAGTTGTGACATATACACAGCAAATCCTATTCAATCACATTTTTTCATTTTGATCCATCACTGTGGGAAAAGCACAGATATTTATACTGACATTAACAATTTAATGGTTTTATTGAAATGTAAGCATCTGTCACAAGATTAGAAACTTTGGAACCAAACACAACATCAAAATCCTGAAAACTACACAGTTTTGTTGATACCAAAGGAACCACAGATGCTGTAAGTTCTAGAGATGCTGGACAACATGTGGAACAGCAGCAGCAAGTGCAGTTGTGCTGTGACATGTATGAAAAACAAAACAAAAGCCACACGGTGCGGTGCATGAAGACATTTAACGTTTGAGTCAGATAATCAGCGACAAGTTACTGACAAAACTAAAGCCAGAAGGCAAAGGGGCGTCAAATCTGAAATGCATTTATTTGACTGATTTACTATTTTGGTGTAGAATTTGGTATCAAGAATTGTGGAAATTCTGTGATGTTAACGACAAAATCTCTGATATCTTGATATCCAGAACCCTGAATGTGACACAGCTACATGGAATTATTGGAATTAACGAGCTTTATCTGTTGTTGGGGAAATCAATTAGTTCATTTCAAGCTTAAACAAATCAGATTAGAAGATTTAATACCTGCGGCACCATGTAAGTAACACTTAATTATATATACCACACTTGTAAGGTACTTAACTTTCACTACTTTACGCTTGTAGTGTGATTTAAGGGAAATACTGTTACGTACAAGTTTCCTTACTGATTCAGATCAGCGTCTAGAATATGACTAACAGCAGCAGAGCTTAACTTTTAAACCTACAAGTGAGGCACCATCACAGCAAAAGCTCTATAATCCCCTAGTTTGATCCCAATTTACAATAAACAGACCTGGACAGCTCAACACTATTTCCAAGTGTTTCTACATATTTTGTCCAATTAGATTTTTCTCAGAACAACACGGGTGTGAACACACCACGCATGACTGACATCCACCTCAGTCTCCAATTAGCTTTATTGCGATGTTTACGGTGGGACAAAATGACAGTTTTACTCCTGACAGAATTCCCACCACAGCGACCCATCTCCAATCAGTTAGAAACCAAAAAGACCCGCGTAAGGCCTTTTATGTTCTCCTAAATGGGGCGTTTTCCGGACTCACATTTGGCCACGTCGCAGTGGGCAAAGCACAGGTGTAAATAATAAAATTAATGATGGCTAAATTCAATTTAGGAGTTTCAGGTTCAGGGTCCTGGCATTGTGCGTGTTTGGCTCATGGTCATGGTTAACTGGGAACAGAACAGAGCCGTTGTTAATGTCATTAGAAACACCTGTGCCTTTCCTACTGTGACAAGCCCACATGTCTGCGGTGAAGTGAAGAGCGACTGGACTGGAAGACAAATTACACCAACGGATTTAGACAAGGATGTGCTTTTTTTATATGACCTTCGATGTCAGCAAAGCATCCATGTGCCAGTCAAATCACTAGGATGAACATGTGTCGACTTGATGAGGGCCTTAGGACAATAGATACACAAAACTCTGCAAACTCATTCTTGGAATAAGCCGATGTACTTAAGCGAAAGAAACTATGGTTGAAAAATAATAGAGCGCAAAGTCTGGGACTGCAGTGCTGGCTATGGAAAGATGGCTCCTCAAACTGCTGACCCTCGCCAACCCTCGTATCGACATGTTGTAGTGTCCTTGTGGAAGACACTGATCTACACTTAATGGACTGTCCAGTCCAGTGGTGCGCAGCCGACCCCGCCGTCGCCGTCGAGGAAACTGAGCAAAGAGAATTTTCAGTGCCGAATTATTCTTCTGATGATTGTCTCAAGTGTGCGACCTCATCATCTCAGCTAGCATTAGCTGTTAACCCACCGGGCATTCTGTCCAACTCAAGCACAAAGCAACTTATCGGGGGGGGCTTCCAGTTCGGGGCATTAAAGCCGACTGAGGGAGCAACATTAGCCCACAAGTCCCGCTTAGTCATCGCTTTTTCTCAGTATGGTGAAAAAGTGCCACTTTCATTCCCGTGGTGATAAGCGAGAGTGAAAAGGCGGGAAACAGACCTGTGTAATGCTGATGGACGTAGTCACTCTCTGAGCGGAGCGGGGGCCCGAGTGTGCAAATCGGAGGCTAAAAACGCAGCATCAGCAGTGGTGGATTTACTTGGATGAATGGACTCGACTCTACGAGAGTGGGGGCATGGAGGGCGGTGGGTGTCAAAGCAAGTGGCTGAGACATGGCTAATACTGCCAGTGAGCTGTGGCCACCTAAGTAATTACTACCTTTGCTGTTAGGCTAATCCCCAGAGCAGAGCAGCAAACTCAGGAGAGAAAAGCTTAGAGTCTCTGTGGAGCTCCCGTCACTCGACTTCAATTACACAGAGACCCGGACCTGTCTAAGTCCGGGAGAGAGAGAGAGAGAGCGAGAGAGAGAGAGAGAGCGAGCGAGAGGGGGGCAAAGAGGAAACCGTCTGAACAGATTTAAATAATTCGCCAAAAAACTGTGCTATGAACTTAAGGACTAAGCAGGAAGCACAATCACACAAAAATGCTTGTTTAAACAAATCATGGAGCTCCAGATTTAGACTTTCTTTGGTAACCTTAACTTTTGCAGTGTGGTTTTTATAAAGAATTAAACGGAAAAGCTTGAAAGAGGAAAGTCACAATAATAAACAGCAGAAGGCTGACTTGTACCAGGCTCTCTTTAAATGTTGTTTCCTATCCGTCTCTACTGTCTAATGTCGATAAAGGCTAAAATACAGAAGGAATAAAACATAAAAAACAAACAAAAATTATGTTTTCTAATAGTGTTCATATCATATTTTTCATTTAATTTCATTTTTTTTTTACATTTAAGGTCATATGATGTTTGATTTTCATATAAAACAATAACATTTCTTCTGTTGTATATGTCAATTTACATGCAATATATATGGCCAATAATTAAACGAATGTAAGAAACATAGGATTAAATATGTTTGCCAACATATACTTGAAATGTAAAATATATATTAACTGTAAATATATTTATTTACAGTTAAAGACAAACGACAAAGGGATATCAATCACTCAAAAGTCATATTTAAATCATACAACCTTTGCTTCATGATGCTCTTTGCAGCAATTGTCCAATAAATACACATTTTTGTTATAAAACCTTGAAAATATTTTAACAACATGCATTGTTTTCAGTGGGAAGTGGCTTTTTTGCTCATTTTAGCCAACTTTAAAATGAGCTCTAGATAATATCTCCACATGTAAAAACCAGTAACAAGCAAAAAAATAAACCATTTGAGGTGTTTGAAGTTCAGCTGACATCCACAGCCGCACTAATAACACTCACACACAGGAAACAAAGGCACACTGTGTGGAGTCAAAAGCTTTTAAACTGTATCTCGCACCCTAATTGTTTGCACACAGAAACAAGAACAGATTTCACAGCAGTCTGCAGACGCTATTAACAACTCGAAAATCGACAGAGGAGTGAAACAAACGGTTTATTACGGCAAATGCACAAATCCCCGAGCCTCATCTTCACAACAAAGCCAGCTCAGCATCCATCTCAATCTGTGAACTTCCACTCTGAGGGTTACCTTTGCGTTCGGAGCGTTTCTTGCGCCTCCTCTTGAATCTGCGTCGGATCAGGCAGTAGTAGGAGCCAAGGTTCTGCGCGCCGTTGGTAAGAAGGGCCATGACTTGGTCTACGCTTAATAAAAATTAACTCAGCTCTAAACTAACCTGGACGAAATGAAACTTCGGCTGCTGCGATCTCACAGCGAACACGTGGTCTACCTGCCCTTCACTTCGGCGGCGCTCTCTGTCCAGTTAGTGTTGTCGAGCTAATGACGTACAGAACGCTCAACTCCACACACCTGCAGCGTTTCTTTGTTTCTACTTTGGTCCTTCCCTCATATCCGAACTCTCTTTCCGTCCCTCCCTCCCTTTCCTCCTCCTCTCGCTGCTTCCCTCCACTGTTGACTCCATGTCTGCCCTATCAGTAGTCAGAGAGGGGAGGCGATGGAGTAGAGTGTGAGAAAGAAGGAGGGGACTAGCTGGGGAGAGAGACTCCTGTTTTCAGATGGAGCAGAAAGCAAACTCCTCACCTGTCTCATCCCTCGTCGAAGCAACTGACATCAACAACAAGCTAGAACAGCCTCCACCTGCAACTTGTGGATGTCAGCTCATCACATGCTGTGTGATGTCTCTCTTTACACAAACAGTTTCTGCATTGAAACCACGTGTTTACACTAAATACAACTCTAGTATTTTCTGCCACACACACACACAAACACACACATCTGATATTCAAACCCTCTATTATGAAAAATATTCTCTCTTGCAACGTTAAAATAATTTGTCACCTCACTCCTCCTACGCTAATCTTTCCATTTGTGGTGCACATATTCTCACAAGGCTCACCAAGTGTAGCAGTGAGAGGCAACTGTCAGAAATACTCTGCCTCCCTCTAGTGGTTGACTTCTGTAATTGCATCTGTGATGGTACCAAAACATTAAATGCGCCAAATACAATTTAAGCCAGAGGTGTCCAATCCTGGTCCTCGAGGGCCACAATCCTGCAAGTTTTAGATGCTTCCCTCTTGATTCAATCGATCAGCTCATCATCAAGCTCTGCAGAAGCCTGATAACGATCCTGATCATTTGAATCAGGTATGTTGGAAGAGGGAAGCATCTAAAGCAGGATTGTGGCCCTCGAGGACCAGGATTGGACACCCCTGATTTAAGCCACACTGCGCCCACTAATGGCTAAAATGATCGTAGCTGTGACTGATTTATAGCTGAAAGTTATGCTTGTTTTTTTTGTAAAATGGTTTACAAAAAGTCTTTATTAACCCACAACAAATGTTTTGTGTGTCCAGAAAAGGGAGTGGAAGTGGAAAAAGTAGAAAAAAAAAAAATTACTCACCTTTGGGTCTGTTGTGCGCCTGTGATTGGAAATAACCTGATGGAGAGAAAGAGAAGAATTTCCAAGTAAGAAGAGGCTATGACTCACCGAGAACTCTGTCAAAGATTAGAAACACACACAGTGAAACACTTGCGGTGACACGGGACTGAATAGTGGCAGATATGAGGGTCAAGGTAAGGTCTGAGCGTTGGACTCGTGCTGCTGTTTATCCCTGTTTCCACATGAGCTGAATTTTCCATCCGCTCGCTGACTGGTTCCAATAACTGATGCTTCTGGACGGCCATTGTTGAAACTAATGGGATGTGTGCTTAAGTGACTAAACGTATTAATTTAGCCAATCACTGCGCTGTTCCAAAGCCTCCCTGTAAACATTTTATTTGGCACAACACAACACCCTGTAAAGAAATGTGAGGTTTCTGTACGCAGTCAGTTAAACAAAACAATCGTCTCAATCAGAATGGCTTCCAGAGATTAAACAAACACACGACTAAACTGTGGATCCTAGAATGGAATTTTTTTTAAATAATAAAAGCTAAATCTTCATTTATGTGTGTTATAGGGCACCATATCAGCTGGCTCTGCCTCGTAGGTGGTATAGGGATGCAGAATGGAAGCAGAATCATAGATATCAGCCAGTAAAAGCTTTAAAATGAAACACATCAGCCTAAAATGAACAGCAGATGACGCCTGTCGATGTTTAGACGTTGCATACAAATAAATATATTACTTATTTCGCCCAGTGGTTGTGTACACTTGAGAAACATTATATAACATGTCTGCATCATCATCATCATCATACTAAGGGAAGGTATAATAATAATACGTTCAACCCACTTACAGGGGAAACTTGATGTCCTCTGCAATTAGGTAGACAAAAATATGTGCCTACGTTATTATTAGCGTTCACCAAAATGAGCTGGAAAATATTAGCAGATGTCCAATTTTGTGCATCCCTGGATCCACCACGGCTGGCACACGCCTCTTTAAAAAATAAATAGAGAACTGTAATTGACCAGCATTGTGTTTGTTTTTCGCATGTTTTCGAAAACCGGTTGTAAAGAAAACATGGTGACACCCAGCAAAGCCTTCCGCTCGCTGACTCCACAGCCAGTGACGTAACGTAGATGTGTGAACAGTGACTGCATGGAAAAGTCTCCTACTTAGCATCGAGATAAGGCAGAGCTTCTCACCATTAGAGTCCCTACAGTTACACTGGGTTAAATAATCAAAACACTACACGGCCTGATTATGACAACGGATCAGTGAACTGTTTGCGGGGTGCTACCAAAGAAAGAACATTCAGCTATAAATCAAAAAAAGTAAACATTAAGTGTCCATGATAGGCTCGTTGTTAACTGCTTGCATTAATTACATCAAGTATAAATCCAATTTTAAAACCACAAACCTGTCAGCAGCATTACTTTCCTCTTGAACATGTTTTCTTTATTATAGCCAGAGCACAGGAAGGTAAGCAATTATGTAAGGATTAAGAGCTAGTACGTATTTTTCCAAAAATCCCAAGTGAACTTCAAGTTCTAGCGTACGCTGTGTAACATCTCAGCTTCAGACCGGACAGATGTTTACGTGAAGGTTAAATTAATGGCGCTGCGGGCTGCTGCTTCTCGCACGGACATGACACATACTGTAACACGGTGTGATAACAGCAATGATGGAAGGTATGCAGTTTACTATGCACTGTTTACAATGTGCCCGTATATCCCGCCCAAGCTCGCTGCAAAATCTATTCCACATGCGCCAGTGTATCATCACGCATGTAGGAAGTCGAACAAACGCAAACAAAAACTTTGTAAATATTGTATTTTGTGATTTGGCACTGGAAAGAAAAATTGCTAGAACTAAAAATAACAGTAAATCTACAGGGGAGTGTGGAAAAATAATGCCTTAAAGCTCCGTCTGTTAGATACAGCAGCTCAGGACAGAGATGATAACAAAAAAAAAATGGACAAACAAAAGTCTGAGAAGAGCAAAGGAAATAAGAGGCAAGGATGTAGAGAAAAGCCCTCGAGTGAGAACGTAAGATAAAGACATGAAGCAAAGTGGGCCACAGACGTGGAAATGAAGAGAGGTCAGATGAGGAGTTAGGTAAGAAAAAGGAGAAAAAAAGGAAAAACCGTTCCCACATAAAACCCAAGAGCTGCCTTGATCCCAAAGCAGGATCTCTAACCCGTGGGGTCGTTTGAGGGCAGTGAGGCTGCTCGCTGCTGCCCATCTCCTCCTCAGCTTCATTCCCACAGCGCGATAGGGAAGGCTCCTAAAATGCAAGCTCGAGGTTTTTTTTTTCATAGAGATATGAGAAAGTAAGAGAAATGAAACAAGGCAGCAAACAAGAGAAAAGTTGAAGAAAGAAGGCCGAAGAAGAAAAGCAGATTCAGAACGCGGGTTGTGGGGCCGAGAAGTCCGCATGAGAAAGGAGACGATGGGGAGTGTAAATACACTCCAGACGCAAATTCATTCATGCTTCTGTGTAGAAGCCAACCATAACTGCTGCTGGCCAAGATTCATCACAACTGCCTTGGCTGGGCGACTGTTTTTTGTTTTGCTTTGTTTTCCGAAAGGGGAGACTCGTCAGTCCACTTCTTTCAGTATTCTAATTTATAGGGACTGTGCAACAGCAGCAGCAGACAGGCGAGAACAGGCTCCGCTCCACCGAGGCACATGTTGTTCCACAGGCACAGATCTCACCCACTACTCTTTCTCTTGGCATTTTCAACACATACTGAATGGACAAGAGGAAAGAGGCTGCGGTTAGGCAGCCAATACTCTGCGGTTACCCGGACTGAATTTAAAGGCATTCCAGACTCAAATAACAGCTAAACTCCTGGTGGCCTTTTGCCGTGGTTTGACAGAGAAGCACAATCATTGACAAAAACAACCTCTTAAACAGTTTTACAGGGATGAAATCCAGGCTACTGTGGTGAGCCCATCTGTTAGTCCATAGATGTGCTTCAACTAAAAAGCACAACGGTCTAAAAATAGACTCAGTGGGAACAGTTTTTAATTTTTCTTTTTTTTTTCCAAGACTTTCTAAAGCTGTTCATCTGAATTTAAGAGCCAGTTCCTGGGATGTAGCATTTTAAGAGCTCCGTATTAGTGTAGCTGATGGGCCATGATTAAATCATGATTCACGAGCAGCGGCTTTGGAGATTTCACTTGCTAACCGCCACGAAAAATTATTGAAAAATTGTTTATATTCCGAAATGCACTGTGCATCTCGACATCAACAAGGGGAGACAGACCAATCAGGGATCAGATGTTATGTTTCCATTCTCACTCACACTCTTATGTTAATACTGTACGCTCATTAGCATTTATGAGCATGCCTCATTAAAAACTGGGGGGGGGGCCACACATTAAAATCCATCAAGCTAACAAGCTACTTTGAAGCGAGCAAAAACAAACTAACCAACATCTGCAGAAGAACAGAAAACACAAACCTCAAAGGATGCCCTTAGATGCTGATGAATTTTTGAGAAAGAAAAAAAAAAAAGCCTATTTTCTTTCTTTCAAAAAACCAAAGGTTCACCAGTGTGCCTGAGCTTCCTGCTGAAGCAGCTCTCCCACGTCGCTGCAGACGAACCAACATGCAAATATTAGCGTGTTCTGCAGCGCCTGAATACCTGAATATGAAGGCAGATGAAAAATGTCCAGGCGGCGGTGGAGTTTCATTGCCTTGTGAGGAAGTCACGTTCCTAAAGCAACACTCTCTGAACCTCATCTTGTGCGCAGGGGTTTGGCAAGAGAGCGAGGGGGAGAGATTGTGTGTGAGAGATTAGGAGAGACAGACGGGGAGAGCCTTCGCGGACCTCCTCTCAGCTCTTTGAATGTTGGGAGTGGAGGTGGGTGGAGGGGGGAGGCAGTAGGTGAACGGGGAATAACGCAGGCGGCTCAATAAACTTGACAGGAGTGATGAGAAAAATAGCCGAGAAGCAAAAGAGGCCTTCTGATGCCAGACTGGACAATGATGAAGTCTGATTATGAAAAAGAAGAAAGAGGAACACATAGTCACTCAGCTGATGGGAGGAGTGCATGACTGTAGACTACCGGTCTTCAGCCAAAAAATTAGGCCAATGGCTCAGTAACCACCGGCCACACACACACAATCGCACGGGCTAGTCAGGGTCCTGATAAGCCATTAAGCTCTACCCCTCCCTCTGACCTACCTTTTTCAAACATACACGCACGGGGACACAATTTTAATTAATGCATTTAATTAAATGCGTGTGTGATTGCTTTCTGATTGATTGCATGTGTGTGTAAAATTCTTGGGAGATAGAAACTGGATCACCATGTACAGTGTGTCTCCATGGAGCCTAATGATTGTCTGGCAATGTTTTTGTTTTACTCCTACTTGTCCAGCAGAGGGCAGCACTGCTACAAGATAATTAATATTATGCTCTGATAATGTATTTGGTTAAAATCTGCTATTTTGGTCACATTTTTTGCCATAAATCATCCCATGTGTTCTTCTTATTTGTCTTTAAACAAAACAACAACAACAACAACAAAAAGTCGAATCTCTAAATGGATGTATTTTCCTTATTTACATCCACTGCCCAACACATGGGGCTGCGTTGTCCCAGGTGTCGGTGTGTGGAAGTGTAAAAATAATGACACATTTGAGTTAACGAGGCACAAGCCGGAGCAGAAGGTGCTGACTAAGAGAACACATCGGATCAGGCACACAAACTGTACAAGACAACTGCCAGTGCTCTCGATAAAAAGTCACACCGCTCTGGCAGCTTTTGAAACACGAAGCCAACAGCCTGCCCACGTGCTTTACCAAACAAACTTTTTTTGGGGGGGGGCATTTTTAATATTTTATTATCAAGTCTGACTGAAGAGAAAAGGTTATCAGCGAGGCTTTTAGCATGGTCGCCTGGTGGCATTTGGCTTTCCACTTGGTTCTGTTATCTCCCTACAGTACTTCTCTGAATCCCACATTGTGTGCACAGTGACTCAGAATATCTCAGTGCTGTAAACATTTAGGTGATGGTTACAAAATGCAAGGGGTATAAAGGTATACAGTCCTATTTGTGCAGGGTGTGAAGAGTTGCCAAAAGGAGAAAGGAGTGTCAAGGTGTCCACAGACTCCTCTACTTTGTTAACCGACTGAAACCGAAGCAGCTTCTAGGCGTTCTTTTCTCCTGACACATTTTTGCTCACTGTGGGCTCATTTTTCACTGCGTTATAAAGCCCTGCACCTGTACGGAAACAGCACAGCCATGGCTAGAAATAGAGAGGACTCGAAAGTGTATTTTGTGCACTATGGCACAGTTAGAATGCCATAAATCATAAAGAAAAACAACAGATCGATTTGATTATTCATAAAAATTGAAAAAATCTGAAATCAACATAGCACTGTTGCCTCGCAGCAAGAAGGTCGCCGGTTCGCGTCCCGGTGGGGGCACCGGAATCTTTCTGCGTGGAGTCTCCATGTTCTCTCCGTGCAGCGTGGGTTCTCTCCAGCTTCCTCCCACACAGTCCAAAAACATGTTGAGGTTAATTGGTGATTCTAAATTGTCCGTAGGTGTGAATGTGAGTGTGCTTGGTTGTCTGTCTCTAAGTGTAGCCCTGCGATGGACTGGTGACCTGTCCAGGGTCTCTCCTGCCTTCACCCTGAGTCAGCTGGGATAGACTCCAGACCCCCCGCGACCCTAATGAGGATTAAGCGGTGTGTAGATAATGGATGGATGGATGAAATCAACATGTACAACCTTTTTGTTTTCTAGGTGCCCACACAGGGGGGAAAAAATGGTAACTCCACATGCTATTGATATTTTTACTTCTTGCATCTTGACTTTGTTTCCGTACGTGACTGGGATGTGCTCTGTGTAAACACAACCTGCAGGTCAGCCCAGTTCTGCTGTGAAGTCTCTGAATTTTTTGTCATGTAACTGTTGATTGCAGTTGAGTCACCAATGGCTTTGCGGTTGCACAGAGGATATCGCTGTATTTTGGCAGAATCCTTTTAATGCCATTGGTTTAGTTTGGTCGTCTTTCCTGAGACAAGTTAAAAACAAAGGGATTTGGATGAAGTATCACTATTCTAGCTTAGCTTAGATTTGTTTAAGTGTTCTGACAGACTGCACGTCACAGATGAGACGTTCAAAGCCTGTCAAAAAGTTAAAAGTCTGACAATTCTGTCGGTTTTCACAAAATCTGGCTCTGACAAATGGTGTACTTTCGGTGATTCTTTAAAGACAACCTGCTTTTCAAAACCCACTGGCAGGTCCTGAGGGTTAAATCTAAAAATGATCCACTTCATGGGGTAAGTATTACACAGTGTTTGCAAAGGACTCCGTCAAACACAACCGCTACTGTCAGATAGCTGTGAGTGATCGTGCCTTTAAAGCTTCACTGATATCGCTTGGTGAGAGCCATGTGAAAGGATGCTGCGTATATGCAGGGGACAGCGTGAACTTTCACATCGCTGTGCCGCCTGATGAGGCCCAACTGAAGCAGGTGATGAAGCAGCTGCCTTGTCCACGTGCTCCACGAGCATCAGAGAGAAGCTACATGGACACTACATCCTCAACAACAGTGAGAGCAAGCAGTGACTAAAGCAAAAAAAAAAAATGCATTGGATGGCAATATTACACATTCCGGTAGAAAACACTGCAACAATCCAAACGATATAAAAAAAAATCAACTACGTATACAGGCCATTCGCAACGAGCTGCAGTGGATTTAATGTGGCGAAGAGAGAGAAAAGCAAAACAAGAGGGTGGTTTGCCTTGTCTAAAATTAGACTCTAATGTGAGGGAATACACAAAAAGAAACACATATACAAAGCGCCACACAACCATCCAAGAATTATCTATAAACAAACCAGACTGCCAAAACAATCTTGTGACTTCCAGCAGCTTCCAAAAATCTGATTATCCACTTCATTTCAGCAACCTCACTGCTTATTTTGCATCATTCGTCGGCTGCTACGTTTCACTGTTCATCTCTCCAAACAGGAGTCTGACTCTAAGTAAGAGGGCCCGTAAATAGGAATGACTTAATTCTTCCTATGGGAGTTGCCTTTTGGTTCCCAAGCCGACCATCAGCTCCCACTACTGGGTGTGGTCCCCCTCTTTAACCAACCCTCCATCCGCTCCGCTCCTTGTGGCTTGCGGGTTTCTGGCTGACCTGCAGTGGTGTGTGCTATATGCTTGTGTGTTTGACGTAAGCACGAGAAGAACAATGGGCAGCTCTGTGTTTGTCCCTATGGCGAGATACAGTATGCACCTGAAGGGCAAAGCCAACATGCGGTAAGAGAGGAAGGGTGGGACAAGGGCAGCGGACTGCAAGCCTCTTCAAAGTGCAGATTGCTGATGTGTATTTTATAGCTTTTAACCTATATTTAATACCAATGCAAACCAAGAGGGGATGTCATTACACAATCAAAGAGCCCGTGACAAAATGCATCACATCTCCTCCAACTCGCATGCTCCTCCAGTGTAATATAGTTTAAATAAGGTGCCCCATTGAATACAAATAAAGCCGCCGAGCTATTTTGATTTTGTTCCACAGTTGTCACGCTCTTCCTCACGTCAACTCTCGGCTCAGCTGAGCTGCTGCGGGCAACATTTTGACAACAATCTCTGGGAAATCCTGAAAGATTTGCATGTTGTCATAGCAACAGACAAAATCCAAGTTGGTTGTTCGAGTTCCAGTTGCAGGTAGGCTGTGTGTGAGTTTATAACATTCAGATCAACGTAGGGAAAAGAAATTCTTAGCTAGGAAACATAGTTCGGATGCTTCCAATTAGATCGCGACAAATACTCGGGTCAGGGGATGTCATCGCAAATTACCTGTCACGGTAATTCAGAGCAACTGCCAACGAGCGGCGGATCCTTTAAAGGATGCTCAAGGACGTTTTTGCAGTAAATTGATGTGATGACGAGCTGTGCGGCTATCCGCGCATGCTGCCTGCCCCCGCAAACAAGGAAAACACATATAAGTTAGCTGCTCATAATCTAGAACAGAATATCTGGCCTGCTTCCGATCATGCTGAACCAAAGTACATTTCTTTTCACTTGAATAGTCCTCCCTTTATTATTATATGTTACAACACAGACGTCAGCGTTTCCTCCTATGACGAATGAGTCACTTTTCATAGCCAATTTATCTTTTCTGCCCCGCTGTGTGCCCGTGTTGACGGCACAACCTTCCATTTCCTGTGTAAAGGAGGAACGGGGGGAAAACTTCGGGCCACAGTAAAATAAATAGATGGGCACGGAGGGGGAAAGGACAGGGAAAAGGGGGGGTATTTAATTATCAAAACAAGGACAAATGTATCGAGGTGGAATGAGCCAGACTGGAGAACGAAGAGAGACACACTGATAAGACAAAAAATAAAAAATGTGTTTTTACAAAATTACAAAATCTGAATTTAAATTTCCACACGGCCGTCAGATAGACCAGCGTGTGGAAGCAAGCCCTGAAAACTGGTGGGCCGACTATGTAACACACACTCGCACACACACTCACTCAAAAGGTTTTTACTGCACTGCAATGCAGTGTGACATTGAGGATAATGACTGCACTCTCTCTCTCTCTCTCTCTCTCTCTCTCTCACACACACACACACACACACACACACACACGCCCACAAGTGACTGCAGAAAAACACCTACAGATTCACAAAGAAAAGTCAAGGTGGGCAGGGATCGTCACCCAACACAGTGTGTGGTCTCTTCTTCCAGGACTAAACTGTACACATTACCTTCTGATTTTCTGATCTCACACTCGTCGTGGTTAGAGCTGTATTGACGTCTTTTTGGAGTCCCGTCATGGCAACTTGTTACGAGAGTACTTGCAACAGAATATAACACAATTTACCGGCTGTCTGTAATTTTCTGAACTGCGCCAGATTAGTCGATTTCACTTCGACAAACCGTGTCATCGTATAATGCATTACAGTTCAAAATGTAAACAGACGTCTACATATTAAAACCGCAAAGCTACACTTCAATCTATAACATAACACAACAAAAAGGTCTTGTTGTTTAAATCAGAAACCCAAGTTTCTGTTGAGAACTTTCGCAAAAACAAAAAAAACAAAAAACCTTTTACCTGTACATTAATCAAAGTGCAACATCAACAACGGGTATTTTACATGCACAGAGCAGCTAAAGTAAATACTTTCCTTCTTATCATGCAATCATTGTCTGACTTTGGACATTGCAGCTTCCAGTTCTATGAGTTAAATTCACAGCAGCTTCGACGTGACAGCTGCTTAACAAGTAATCTTAACGAGCTTATTTCCTGCTCATACCATCATCAGACAATAAATTAAAGTGCAAATCAGATGAGCTTTATTGGAGATCCAGCTGCACATGTGAGCACAGAGGGCAGGAGAGTAGCAAACACATGAAAACTGGACTTTACGCTAGAGCAGCTCCACCGAAACTTTGCGCAATGTACAAAACATATTTTCGTTCTGTGACAGTTTCAAGCACTCTGGTACACTGGAAGCCTTAGGTGTTTTCATAACGAACTGAGTCACACTCTGCAGTCGCTGCCAATACCTAAAACTGTAGCGCTGAGTGCACCTGACCAAGGACTGAAGCCAAAACCAACTGACGTTATGACGAAGCAATTGCATAGCGGTACTGAAGAAAACGGCACTTTCTCTGGAATTGGTACAACAAACAAGCATACAATCTTTTTCGCTGGAAACAACCGCTTGCTGCTAACGCATGAGCCCGACCAACACGGAGAAGCAGGCTGGAAAACCAAACCAATTACCTAAAAATGCCACACACACGAAAAGAACATTTAAAAATGGAGAGAAACTACTGAATCAAGTTCATTTTTGTGGCTTTGTCACTGACTCATTAGTTGATGCTTTGATAACAATACTGCCAAGTGCAGCTTTAAGGTTTTGTTAAATGTGGGCAACTAAAGTTACCATCGAACATGATTAGGATCAAAAAGCTGCTGACTGTTAAATACCCTGCATCCTAGAAGGGTTCATGGTAGAATAGCATCATTTAGACAATTACCTGCACAACCACAGGAGACCACTTGTCTGGAAAACTCACTATTTTTAGGGTTTGAACAAACTGCTTTTTCTAAATTAAAAAAAAGTCACACAGTCAGTCAGTGGGGATCTGGCATATTAATGCTGATGAATGACGGCTTGACATTTTATATTGACTCAAGTCAATACTTTCACTATTTCCAGGATGTCAAATGTCATAATTGCACTTAATAAATCATGTATTGGGTGTGCAGGGTCTCTTTTCTCGGGCTGCAGGGTGGCGCAGTTGGTAGCACTGTTGCCTCGCAGCAAGAAGGTTGCCAGTTCGTGTCCCGGTGGGGGCACCGGAATCTTTCTGTGTGGAGTTTGCATGTTCTCTGGGTTCTCTCCGGGTTCTCCAGCTTCCTCCCACACAGTCCAAAAACATGTTGAGGTTAATTGGTGATTCTAAATTGTCCGTAGGTGTGAATGTGAGTGTGCTTGGTTGTCTGTCTCTAAGTGTGGCCCTGTGATAGACTGGTTACCTGTCCAGGGTGTCCCCTGCCTTCGCCCTAAGTCGGCTGGGATAGACTCCAGCCCCCCATGACCCTAGTGAGGATTAAGCGGTGTATAGATAATGGATGGATGGGTCTCTTTTCTCTTGACACTGATGCTGCCCATGCATCTGACATTATGTTATCAAAAGCAGAAAATCAGCATCAACAGATACTCTAGTTTTTCAAGGTTGAAAGTCGCTGAACAAACTCGTAACTTCTCACCAGCGCTGCGCAGAACAACTTTTGAGAATCACATTGTAGCGAAACTTTGCTGCATCAGGAGATTTTGAGGTCGTTCCACATACGAGCAACAACAACTCTTCCTTTTCCGACTTCACCTGCCCTGGTGTAACTACGCAAGCATCTCCTTGAGGATGGTGCCCACGCAGGTGTGTGCTTCAGAGAGAGTGCCTGTGTGTGTGTGTGTGAGCGTCCCTCTCCTCTCTTGGTGCGTCTATCTGGGTCAGCTATCTGGGGATTTGCCAAGGCCCTGGCAAAGTGGGCAGCTGGCCATCACAGCTGGCTCACAAAGACAAACACACACACACGGAGAAACTGTAACGCCACCAGGTAACATCTGCATCGCCACCGCCCACAACAAGCCTCCCCTGCTCCCACCTGAGCCTTTGTTACAATCTATGGGAGTGGAAAAGTGAAAGAGAGGGCATCATGTGTGTGTTTGTGTCAGGACCAAATGCTTGAGAATTAGTCTGACTGTAATTACGGGGGAATGTGTAAATGCGTGTTTGTGTGTTTATATACGTTTCCATACACTTACATGGTGCTCTGACAGCGTTCAATCTCACTGGATAGGAATGCGGAGTTCAAGCTAATTAACCACTTCCAAGATGGAGACTAAATCCAGCCCGCAGAGCCTCTCCAGCCTCCTTTTCTTTCAGCCGTTCTGCTGTACAATGGTAGTTCAGGCTTTCCCACACCGCTTCTATTCATTGGTCGCAGATAGGATTACAACAGGGGTACTCAAAAAGTAGGCCACAGCATGTTGTGTTCACATTTGTGTGTGTGTGTGTGTGTGTCTTACATTGCATGAGATGACACTATAAAATCTTGGTATCCAGCAAAGTAGGTTAAAGCTTACACCTGGTAAAATGAGAACCATTTGCGGGAAGACCTGTTTCTGGAGGACCAGCAAATGCTGCAAAAGCGTGCACACGTAAACACACTTAGCACGCTCAGGATGCAAGTGTGACATTCAATTTCCGCAGGCAATGAATGGTTTTCAGACATTTTTCGAGCTTCTTTCACATCAGCTTCATCTTCCAGTGTGACATGCCTCAGGTTGTCTGTAAATTTAATAGAAGAACAGTATTCGAAAAAAAAAAAAAAACTGACTGGAAACTCAGCGACTGCTCTGCAAAACCAGTTGGTTCAGGGACAGGAATTAAAAGAGGATAAAAGCAAACCAGAAAATGTATTAAAACATTTACTGCAACTGTCATCAAAAGGTAAAGGTTGAAAATTCCCCCATCAGGAAAATGTCGCTATAAAGGTGTGTGGAGAGAGCGTCCAGAGTCCAAGGACATATTTTTCTTCACAGGTGCTACATCTCAGCGCCAGCTGCTTTTCCTGGAATGACTCTGTGCTGCGTGACAGCTATTCCATTCATAGTGATATAGCCTCTATTTTCCATTTTACACTCGGGGGAATAAATGACGATGTGATGTAGCAAAGCCATCAAACAGTTTAAGAATGGCGGTCAATTCCAAAACAATTTGGCAACCGCCGTCCTCCCTGGATTAGAACCACGAGCTGTGCACTTGCATAACTGTCAGGTGAATATTTGAAGTGAACAAAAATGAAAAAAAAGGAAATGAAAATTAGATTTGTTTCCATTAACTGAAGCAATAAACTGGGCTGTGCAGTGTCGTCATAAGTTAGTGGTAAAGGCGCTGTTGAGCATGACTGTAATAAGCAGGAGCAGAAGAAGATGGAAACAAGAGCGGTTGTTTGCTAGCAGCCTTTAAAAAGGAACTTTTGGCCCTCCATGAGAGAAAAATAGAGAAATTCTTCAGGAATGGCTTTCAATCAAGGAGTTGTAATTATTCTGTCATGTCAGCTGGGATCGGCCATGTTTCAGGCTGTGAAAGAGGAAAAGACAATGAAAGAGATGGAGACAGTAGACCAGGTCTTTGAGGTAAATGTTTATGACCGTATTCAATAAGGTGTTTCTTGTAAAGTGCGTTTTACTTTTTGTCAAAAAAAAAAAAAGTTCAAGCAGGTTTAAAAGCCTTCTGGCAAAATTGAAGAGGCTTTTTCAAACTCTTTCTAATCTGCCACTTGAAAATATGTTTAAAATTCACTTAAGTCACTGAGATAGGTCGACTAAAGGTCTACGTAACCTGCAACTCTCCACACTCGGCTCCGATGTCACGCAGAAGAACAAAAATCCCAAATCATCAAGCCCATCAACCTTTTTGCATGAGGAGCAAAATCATTTTTAGGAAAAGCAACAGCAGCACAGTAACTACAAAGAAGCGACAGTCCTCTGGTGCATTGCTGTTGGTGTCAATACGCCAGGCCGGATAGCACAGAGGGTAAGTGAGGCATGGGGCAGATGTGCCTGTGGCGTTTGGGCTCCCTTCCCCTCCCCCAATTACCTCACACTTTTCCTCCCCTCTCCTTTTTAAAGTCTTCTACCTGCCAGACAAATGCAAACAAACATGGTTTAACGCTGTGTGTGTAGATGACTGAATGTTACGGCCCCGGTGGAGGTCTGCGGTTGGACTCGTGTGTTTAATTCTGAAGCCTTCTGCTGAAAGACCATCTATAAACAAGAGGATGAAGACTGCCTCTCTGTTAGAGCATACATAAGCTGTAAGCAGTGAGTCAGTACCAGTGAGGTTGGAAACATCTTTCTGGGATGGCCAAGGTCTCCTCTACTATGGTCCGCTTAACAAAGCAGGTCTGACGTGTTACTGGCTGCTTTCTATCCGTCTCCGTGTTTGTTGAAATGTCTTCTGCTGACTGTGTGACTGCCAGTAGCCACTTGGCAATTCCCAAAAAAAAGCACTGAGACGCTGAAAAATGCCATTTTCATAAACACAAGACGTTGGAAGGCTTCTTTTGGAGGTAAAATGCCGTCAAACGAGAAACATATCGTCCGCTAATGAGCTTTCAGGGAAAAACATCCGTGCCGTCCTTTCATCTAAACATCCAAACTCCAAATCAGTTCTTGGAATCACATATAAATGCAACACTAATTCAACACTGCTTCTCTTTTCTCTTAACCTTTGACTGTGAGGATACTGTTTTGAAGATTTCATGCTACGGCTAAAAGCACCAGCTCCTTTTTGCTCTCATTATCTGTTCTCTGTCTGTTTAGCTGCTGCAGTCTGAGATAGATTTAAAGATATTATGCTGCAAAACTGCATTTGACATCTCCTTGCACCGGGTAAAGGCCACAGTTACATAAGGGTTACTATTTTAGTTTGCCAACCAACGTGCCTCTGATAGAAAGGACCAAACAGATTTCAGCCAGTGCTGCATCAGTAATAGGCACTTTGAAGAAAAAACTGCTTAGAGATAATATTCAAGTTTTAATATCTTTTTTTCTTTTTATTGATTTGTGAATTTGTATCCCTATTAAAACAGACCTAGAGGGATGAAGAAACTAGCCTGTGTTATTTCCCTATTAACAGCATCTTTTACTGTCTCCTAAACATCAGCGTTTTAATTCAGCACGCTGTACGTCTGACAGTCCACAGAAACAGCCTTGGGTTTAATTAATAACTGTAGAGACTGTCATCTGCTTTGGTGGAGAGCGACACAGTGGGCCGAAGGACTAATGATTCAATGTGATACCAACACGCTGACTAAGGGAAGTTTCAATGTCATTCGCCCATTTGGTCATTCAAGGTAAAGCAGAGATAGAGAGAGGATGAGGGGGCAGATAATCAGCGGAGACAACAAGAAAGGCAGAGAGCTGACGACAGAGTGGATATGCAGGAGCAGCGGGAGCAGATGTAAATGCAAAAAATCAGAGTGTTTTGTGGATGCGGAGTGAAAGGTGAGGAAAAACAATCCACCAACATATAAGCTTTGTGAACCTTTTTTCATCTGTTTTGTTGCTATTAAATAAATGGAACTCGAAAGCAGAGGCTCAGTGGATACCAACAGATCATTAGCACACTCAAAATTCAGACCTACAGCACTTACTGCAATCAGGTTCAATGACCCGACTAAGTGGCAAATAATGTAAAACACACAAAAAAGGTGTGTTGCTGCACGAGGATGCTACCAGAGACTTCAGAGGACGGGCAGCTGCTTCACCGATTATCAGCCCGGGCCAGTTTTCAGAGCAGATATTCTGAATTTTTTAAGCCAATATCCTTGTATGTAAATATTTATATACGTGAGGGTAAAATACATAATTAGAAAATGTGTTAATTTGACACTGATGGAGCCGCCTCTCTCTCTCTCTCTGCAGTAACTCTGTGGTCTGATTGGTTATATCTCACAAACAAAAGCAAGTCAACAGCGAAGTAAACATTCTGAAGATCTTATTTTAAGGAAACATGCAAGCCATAAGTAAAGGCATTTGGGCAAAGTTTTGTGTTTGTGTCATTCTAAACTCTGACTTAAAAGATTTTCAAGTTTACTCCAAATGGGCATCGGTTCCAAACATCAGTTATGGGTTTCCTGGATTAATGATAATTCGTATTAGTATTGGCCTTAAAAACACATATTAGTAGACCTCTACCAACAATACTGGAGAAGTGACAACAAAAACAGTCCACAGCCCAAAAGTGAAGGAGGAACTTTATGTGCATTCTTCAGTTTTAGAGAAATAAGAAAAAAAAATTTAACTGTGCATTGTTTGCATTCATGGTTTTCATCTTCTTTTTTCTTGCCTTTGTAGGCACATCATTATGTTACATGACAAACAAAATGGGGGCCTGCATGTGAAATCTATTTTTCTGTGGGAGATGAAGGTTGTGTTTTATACGACAGTTTAGCAAAACATAGAGAAGTCAGTAAAAGAAGCGTCACGTAAACTTAAACTTGATGATGCACACAGAATCAAGCACTGCAGAAAGGCGAGCTGTGCTTAACTATCTCCAGCTGACGTTATGACATGAATGGTTTGCACTCAGGGCTGCAGTTGGTAGCACTGTTGCCTCGCAGCAAGAAGGTTGCCGGTTCGTGTCCCGGTGGGGGCACCGGAATCTTTCTGCGTGGAGTTTGTATGTTCTCTCCGTGCAGCGTGGGTTCTCTCCGGGTTCTCCGGCTTCATGCTGAGGTTAACTGGTGATTCTAAATTGTCCGTAGGTGTGAATGTTAGTGTGCTTGGTTGTCTGTCTCTAAGTGTAGTCCTGTGATAGACTGGTGACCTGTCCAGGGTGTCCCCTGCCTTCACCCTGAGTCAGCTGGGATAGACTCCAGCCCCCCATGACCCTAGTGAGGATTAAGCGGTGTATAGATGATGGATGGATGGATGGTTTGAACTCAGATGGAGCTTGTCTACCTGAGCAGTACTCCACTCATTCACGCTCCAATTTGAGGCAGAGCTGCCATGCAAAGTGCTTGCCAACTATATACAACTTCAGGTTCAGGGTGTTGCCCAAGGACACCATGGCATAAGGAAGGACTGAACTACCAACCCTGTGATTGGTGAACAACCAGCTCCACTCATTGAGCTGTCTGCAAACATAACACAAACGTAACCTGTAATCAATTAATTCATCGCTATCCCCTACAGAGCTGAATCAGACAGACATCTCATCTCATAAGCGCATCGCTAGCTACGCTTAATAATTTATAAATAAATAAAAAAAACCTGCAAAAAACATATGTTGCATGATAAAAGCCACCATGACTTCAAAAAGTTTCTTCTTCTTTTTTATTATTTTGACAAGAGTATTGGGAGTACGGTGTTTATTCAGGTCTGGCACATACTATAAAATGCTGCAAGAAGTTCTAACAGTATTTATTTATTTATTTACGCTTTCATAGATGTGAATGACTAAAACAAATGCCACCTTTTTGGCTTCTTTTTTTTAAAAATCAGTTTGATAAAATGTGTTGCACAGCTTTGTACTATTTTCAGTCAACAGTCCAAATATATTCTATGTAGGAAGTTGCAGCAAAAAAAAAAAAAAAAGGTCTGTTTTTATATGGGAACATGAGAGGGATTAAAAATTAAAAAATCTGTACAAGAGTAACCTGCCAAAAAAGGTTCAGGTGCTTCTAAATACCTCTAGGTACTTTAAAAATAAATAAATAAAACCAGACTTGCCGTTGTGTTTCATCACTTTGACTTCACAAAGCGCACCTGAAAAACTACATTAGGGTTGCAAAGCAGGTAGGCTCGCCCATCTTAACGGTGTCTCTGGAAATTTGCCCCATTTGCTCCAAATTCTTTTGTCAGGCATGGACGCTTCGGCGCCGACAGGAAACAACGCATTAGAACCTCAGAACACGCTGTCTCCTGAACGGCAACAGCAAGTGAGCTCCTGGACTCACCTGAGCTGACTTTTTGTTTTCCTCTCCTGCCTGGTCCGCTTTGGTGTGAAGTAATCGGGCCTGACGTCTCATATGATGTTACATGACTCCTGGTGATTGATATTTAAATATTTCACTTCAGCGTTTGAGCTGCCACTCTTTAATCATTTTTGCAAGAAGGAATCAGGACACTTGGACGAACGTGCTCCTGAATTTCCGTAACGGGGAAAAGATGCTGTACGTTTGTGAAATATCTCGTCTCTCTCCTCGGCCCTCACTTTTCATTGTGCTTAAAATACGTAACAATTTTACATAATAATTTGCATGCAAGCCATCGTCACCGGACTGACAGCACAATCAATTAGAGAAACTTCCTCCATCATCTCTGTTTAAGCACATCATCACTTCACTTATGACAGTCTAATCAATTCAAACAGCCCCTCTCTTGGCATTCGGTGCTCGTGTGTGAGTGTAGTTAGTGTGTGTGTGTAAGTGTGTGTGTGTGTGTGGTGTTGGGTTATTCGTGGCACAGAGTAGCAGCAGATGTGAGAGGTAATTTGGAGCCCCGAGAGACGCTCTCTGGTGTGTTACAAAGCATTATGGGTATTTGCTGTCATTGAACTTGAGTGGACTTCAATGACACAATGTTCTGTTTTCTACTGATATACACAAACACTTTTTCTTTTTTAGGTAGCCGTGACCTTCCAGGTTGCACTTTGGTCGGATTCACCTTTGCAGAGGCAGAAAGCAAAAGCTGCTCCGGATGAAAAGAAATGCCCGTTGTTCATTTCTTCTTCTTCTTTTTGAGTGTTTGTTTATTAATCCCGAATTCTGAATGAAAACCGGCACAGAGGTTGAACAGTGCGTACTGTTCGGGGCTAGTAACAGGCTGGCACTGGTATGGTAAATTGCTCAAGGCCGTGTTTATGTAACTAGTTTCCTAACATGGGAATGGGTCACACTCATTCTGCAACGATGACACAATAGAACAAGAGGCAGCAGGGAGCGGGGAAAAAAAAAAAAGAAAACCTGGAGTTGAAAAGGCTTAAATGCTGAAGAGTTGAATAAGGTGATTTATGGCATTGAAGTCCTCAGGCTGAGTGATAGACGGTTCCTATCAACACAATACAAATGGTGTTGGTAATTACAACACAATGACAGAGAGGAGGAGTAGTACAGTTGAAATGACATGACATAATGGGACAAACCAACATGTAAAAGGTGAGCGGTGGCAGAAACAAGCCGAGGCAAACGCACCGTTGGCAGCAGCATTTTTGACGTGAGCAGACAATGAGGTCATAAGCTGCCAAGGCTGTTTTTTTTTGTTGTTGTTGTGCTTCTTGTTACGACTCACCCAGGGCCTCTGACGGCACCCAACTGGAGCACAGCTTTGGCCTCATTGATAACGGCTCACCCCGGGATGTTTGGCGGTGATCGCTTGATACCAACGAGCTCTGTTCAACCTCACTCTATCTGTTCCTCTATCACCCAAGGAGACACCGAGGTAATGATGCTCACTCCAGTGTAGCAGACAAAAACACACCAGCTCTGACCCGGAGGAGATTTAAAAAATATATATATAATAATAATAAATAAAAAAAAGAAGGCACAACAGAGTAGAGAGAGGAAGAGACGTTATCCCCATCCCTGAAACAATGACGGAAGATACCTTGCTCGCAAAAGCAGAGTTCGCAAAGTAAAGGGCAGAGGATCAAGTCGGCTGCTGTATTATGATCGTGTTTACGTCAACAGTCAACCGATGGTTCATAATGCCATCTGACTGCTTCCAAGTGCACTTAAACATGCCTTCAAATTTCTGTCGTTTTCCACATGAAACATTCAAGAAGAGGCCATTTGTCGTTATGCCACATTAATGTTTTATATATTGACTTGAGCAGTCCCAAATGGACCGGCATTCAGCTATATCTAGCGCAGTACAGTACATATGTTTAAGCTTGGGCCAAAAGGTGCCAAGGTAAAGCTGCAGTAATTACCCTGTGTATGACTACTTGATGTTAACACGCAAATGTTAGGCGTCTCACAAAAATACAGTTAGAAATTTAAATGTTCTCTCCAAAAGCTAAACACTCTGGAGATAATATATGGTAGCAAAGCTGCAATATCATTAGGGCTGCACGTATACGACCAAAACGAGCAGCCGATTCAAGCGTTATCAGCCAGCAAAATGGTCGTAATCAGCGCATATCGTTTCCATACATACGGACCAACATGGACCTCCTTAACCTTCCAGTAGGCTCATCATCGTCCACTATGATAATCCATAATTGGTAAATGATAACATCTGCGACATTATGGGTTCGTGTGAATTTTAACCCAAACCGTGATCAGTATCTAAACCAAACAAGTGGTGCTTAAAAATAACTAAACCTCAAAAGTCAAAACAAGACTCAAACAAAGAAAAAAATACCACCATAAGAATGTTTACAGACGGGACTTAAACCAAATCTAGTTCTCTGCTAACTTGCGCCTCCGACATCTCCTTGAACCTCCAAATGCCAACTTTTGTTCCTCTTTATTAGAGCAAAAAAACCAGCTCCTCCAACATTAAACTACTGAGTCAACTAGAAGGTAAAAGACGTCCCTACTGGCCAATGCATATGGGAATGATCTGCAATTTAATGGACTGATAATATCCAAGATGGGTGGAATGATCACCTGGAGGATTTTAATCCATTTCGAGATCATGATTACTTATTGATTTTTGAGGCAAGGCATCTGATTGCAACCTCACATAGTCATAATAAAGAGAGCTTTCACTTCCATGTTGAGCTAAAGTACTAATGTGCAAATGCGAAACAGAAATTAAATTGTACCCAAAATGCCTCACTTTGCTGAATATTTACAATGTTCCCCAAACACAGCAGCAGGCAGGCGGTTGTGCACAGACAAGCCTCTAGTCTCCACTCAGTTGCTGCAACGACCTAAAATTACTTAGAAAAGAGGGAAATAGTGTGTTTTAGTGTCATTTTATGTTTGTTTTTTTTTCTCTCTATGTGCAAAACACACGTTTTAAATATGAGCAGTGCAGTTGATCATGTATATTTGATTGTGGAAAGCCAAATTCATGATTAATATTTGATTAATTGTGCAGCCCTAAATGTCAGCAGCAGGGCTGATCAAAGCATAAATTAATTCATCTCTATCAGTTATATAAAGCCGAACTGCTTTGTTTGTTTTTTTTGTAACCCATTGGGCTTCAGGTAAAACAGCTGTCAAATCTCCCCAGTAGTTTTCTGTTAAAAACCTCCGAACATTTTCCTAATGCGCAGCGCTCCAAGTGAGGCACAACACAAACAAATAAACGGCAGGAGGCAGTTTCAATTAAAGACAAGACAGCAAAATGAGCAGAGCTGCGCTTTGAGGAACTAAACAGCTCCTCTTACTGCATTTTCCTCTATTTCAAGGAGCAAACCTCAAGTATTCCTGTTTGAAATTCTGCCAAAACATTCACGCAACAACACTTCAAGAATGACAGTCACTCTCCGCAGAGACAAGCAGGAGAAACCATAACAGCAAATCTGGCCCTCTTTCCTGTGTTCCAAATCAGTCAGCTATACAGGCAGCAAACGAGCTGCCGAAAGCTGTGAAGAATAATTACGACCACAAACCGTCTGTTCGTTGTGAAAACAAACTGAAATTTCACATATATATATTTGATTTTTTTTTTAGAGCGTTTGCTTTCTTGTAAATAGAAGAAGACCTGAACAAGCAAAGCAGCCCACAACAACCCACCTCCTGCCAACATACACGAGGATGATAATGAGTGACTCATCATTGCTAATTTGCCGTGCTAATTTTATCAGCAAACTTCGCAGGCTTGAAGAAACCTTGCTATGGCAGAATGGGTGAACAGCATGACGCTTAACACCAACACGGTCGCACTGTCGAAGAACTGCTGTGTTGTCTGTGCGCCGAAATGTCGACACCCCTTGAAGTACAATGCATTTTTTTTTGTGTGTTATCACAGCTCTACTGATGATTGTAAGAAAGAACACCATATATCTGTGTCCATGTGGTGCCTTTATTCAACCTCTAGTGGCAACAGCAATCAAAGAAAGAGTATAAAAACAGACAACCTTTACAATAGGACTCACTGAGGCTGTTACTGCTGCTGAGCTCACCTGCCTGGATCCTCTTTCTTCTACTAATCCCAAAATAATGAACTTTGCTATTAAGGACACAACATATTGGTGTCTGAGCAGTATGGCTCTGGCGACGGTGCCAGCCAACCAGCTGGAGCATTCGGAGATGTGTATGTGTGGAGTTGCATGTGTGTGCAGCAGTATGTCAATTTGACGTAGCTATTCCACTTATTAGACATCTTACATAATGCGGATCATTCCAGAAAAATGTGACAGCAAACTCATGTCATGATGCAGTCATGTTGAAAGGGCCCAGCGCCGCAGGGAGAAAGCAACATCACTACAGATCACAAATGCTATTCGCCGAATGGAGCCAATAAAACGCACACAAGCACACACTTGCATTTTAGCACTACCGACACAGACTGCTGGAACAACACACGGATCTTTTGAAAGTCCGTCGCTCGCTAAAAGATTTCCTACCTTTTATATTCATCCGTGCTTGTTCCTTATAATAATTCTGTTTATGCTCTCAACAACTTTTCAAATGGACGATTTCAAAAGTTTTAGTCTGTTTTGGATGTTTTCCTATCAAACGCCCTGTAAATGATCGACTAATTTTGTTTTGTTTTTTTTAAATTACATGTCAAAACCTGGCATTCAAACTGGATAATTGAAAAACTAAAATATTCACCGAAAGAAATTAATTGCGCTGGAAATCTGTTTTCTAACGCTCGCATCACGGAAGTAGGCTATGTTTGGCTTTGCAGGAAAGGGCAAAGGGAGAGGGAGCGAATGACAGTAAGGGACAGTGAATCATGTCGTTTGAGGCTCTCCATGATTCAACATCACCCATCGAGAGCAATCTGCCGCGGTGTGCGGACGGGGTTTTCTCTGCCAGTCTAAACCCAAGGTGACGGCTTCATGTCCATTTTATTTTTTTAGATCATCTTAAAACTGGTGTAGGCACTTATATTTTTTGGCAAATTCCAAACTAACCTTTCAGCATTTTGTAATTCAAGTCGTCTGAAAGGAAGCGAGACCTCTGCACCTCCTCTTGGCTCTGTCCTCAGACTTTAGGAAATCGAGCTCATGTCAGGAGATTTCAGCTAATCACAGGGTCTTTTTTCACCTATCAGATTAGGATGTGGTGGACGGAGGAGTTTCACCGAAGAGGTCGGGTTTTAAATCCAGCGGGAATCTACAAATGAATGCTAACTTTTAAGCTTGACTGTTTTCTGGTGGGAGGAGCTAACGAGAGAGAGGAGCTGCAGGAGAAAGGCTGTATGTGTTCAGACTTTATTACACGGGCTTTTGTACAAGAAGTCTTACTAAGTCTGCAGCAGCAGGTTATGGCAGACAAAATAATTAATGATAGCAAAACTTTTGATATATGTATCTGTGTCACTGACATTTCTGTGATTTCATTTTTTAATTTTATTTTTTTACCCCCAACAGAAACACATGCATGCTACAGTTTAATAGATGGCATTATC
Organism: Stegastes partitus; assembly: GCF_000690725.1. NCBI lineage: Eukaryota > Metazoa > Chordata > Actinopteri > Pomacentridae > Stegastes > Stegastes partitus. Next base: position 196,900 of record NW_007578532.1, on the reverse strand, counting down.
AGAAACGTGCTGCGTCAAATGACAATGTTTTAAAATAAACCTAAGGAGTTAGCAGCTATCTATAAGTCTTATATTTAGTCTATATGTCGTTAGCCTCATAGCATAATTGCCTAAGTCATTTTTTGGTCAAATTGAGATATTTGCCTAACTTTACTCTCCTATCACTTCTGCATCATCCTGTCTTTCTACCTATGCCATTGGCCAATCACATCTGGCTGAATGTACTGTTAAAAAATCAATAATAAATACCAATGTCATTTCTAAAAATTGTGTTTTTACTCATTTCCCACAAACATGAAAATATGACTTAGGCAAGTATGCTGTTTTTTTGTAGCTGTTGCAACAGTGAACTTTCCCCACTGTGGGATCAATAAAGTTATCTTTATCTTTATCTTTATGAGGCTAACGATATTTGGATTGTTTTAATTTTTTTTCCTACAGGAAACAGAGTCTTAAAATTGCTGACGTGCGTGTTTTCAAGTCACCAGAGACGCGGTGCCGTGACTGACACGCCATAGGATGTTACCGTTCAGGCCAGCAGCCATTTATTTCACTGGCTATAAAGAAAATGGCCAGCGAATTTACTCAGCCGTAGGAGAGTGTGATTTCTCTCATTTGGCATGCGACGAGAAAAGAAAACTTGGCTGTTGTCTGGCTATTCTTCTCACCCTCTGCAGATTTTAAGAACTGTGGGAGGACCTCGAAAACAAGCAACTGCATTATATTATCTGATACTAATTATGTGAAAGTAATGCACATTTGTGATTATAGTTGGGGCAGTCACATCTTTTTTCTTGCTGTTTACACCATAAACATGACGCTGTCCGTGCTGATCCGGCACAGCATTGGTGAGCGTACATTTCAAACGTTATGGATACAGCTTCATGTTATATTTGACATCACTGGTGGGATGGAAACTATACATTCATTACAGAGGTATAGGTCCATCCCTCCATATGTCGCAGCTCTCGTGGACTCACGATAGAAATATTGAGCCAATGCAGCATTTAGCACAGCCCTGTCACCAGGGTAGCGGTACCATCTGCATAATCTATCTTAGTCCTTCTGTCCATTTCCCTGCTCTTCCATTCTGCTTGGCTACCGCCGCTAACTGACTGAGAGGTCTGCCATGTGGTGGTAGGGGGTGCTTAGCTTGTTGAAAACCTGGAGTGCACACAAACAGCTCATGCATGCACGATGTCTGATATACTCCATCTCTATTAATATTTGAAACCCTGCAGCTCAATCTCTTATCGCTCCCTTTCTCCCCTCCCTCTGCAACTCTTAGAGCAGCACCATGCGATCCATCTGGTTGGTACTGACTGCTGCTTCACTGAGGCGGTGGGCACTCTCATTCATTTAAGCACAAACTTACAGAAAACCTCAGAATATGGTGGCTAAATGCGTCCTAAAGGGCAGTGTAGGCAGAATTTATATTCCCAGGGTTCATGGGTGGGAACATACTGCTTTGTCATGACGACTAGGGTTAAAGGCTGTCCTGGAATAAGGTGTACCTGGGCGTTTGAAAAACTGTTTATTTCATTATCATTACATCAAGTCCTCTGCTTTGGTTAGAAATGGACAAAAAGATGCCAACAAGTTGCCTACTCAAGAATGCAGCTACTGTTAGTTGGCAGCAAAGTAGGTGTACACAAACTTGCAAGTGAAGACAGCAAATCTTGAATTTGCATGCAGACCGGTAGCATTCAGCAATAAAAAATAATTAATATCCTTTCAAGATTAATACATACAAACTCTACAAGGACCTTATCAAACTCAACAATCACAATAAAACAGAAAAACAGACACAAAAAACAAAAGTGTTTTGAAAATCTGTACATGTGCAGAAAGGTACGTGGCACGTTAAACCCTGTCCCAGGCTACGTGTCAGTCATAGTCAAAGACCCCTCAAACAGTAAATGCTCTTCTGAATGACGTTAATAAAGAAACGAAACGCTCGTCTTGACAGTGGGCTTCCTCGCGCTTCCGCTCTGATACGCACACCACCCCGTTTCTTCTGATCTTCATTACTGTTTGAACACAGATACTGATTCTCTGAGGATTTCAGTGATAATGAGCCGAGTATTATTATTTTATAGGTCTGAGTCATCTCCGCTGCCGTCAACCACCGCCGTTTAAACACACACTCTCACAAATGAAGATGAAAATGTACCGAGCGGCAGTCTCTGTTGCTGACGGGCCGACGCGAAGTGCTGAAACCTGCAGTTCCCCATAGAACCCCCAGATTAAAATGCCCAACTGTACAGCATAAATATACATGTTTACAGCCTGTTGCAAAAAACAAATCGCTAATTTCAGAGTTCATGATAAATGCACATGGATGAATTTTGATGCAACTCACCTGTTTAAAGTGTATAAAG